>NW_028073511.1:5350352-5510236 GCF_014824575.4 Sturnira hondurensis | reverse complement strand
GGGAGGGGAGGGGAGGGGAGGGGAGGGGAGGGGAGGGGGAGAGACTGAAATACACCATTCTCCTCCAGCCATGGCAACCACTACACTTTTCAGTGAGAGATGCTTGGTTATTGGCTCAACTCTGCCTTTGGCAACTTTTGCCTGGCAAGCCCCCTGCTCACGGCAGCAGGTCCTAGGCCTGCACTCCCCCACGAAGGCTACCTACACCATCCTTCTGACCAGAAGGCCTTTCACCTTCCCATGAGTCTCTAGGTCAGACACAACCCTATAGCTCTGAGAGCTGTTCATGACCCTGGTTTGCTGTGCAGAGCATGCCAGCCCAGCCTCCGACCCCCCTCCTCCCCTCCCTGCTCACTGCGCTCCAGGCCATGCTCCTTGAAGGTTGGAGCAACCATGTCCGTTCACCCTTTCTACTTGGCGACCCCTCTTGAAAGCTCCTCCTGGAAGCTTTCTCAGGCCATGTTAGGTCCACCTGTGCGGAGCTCCCTCACTCCTGGAGTTCATCCCCTCCCACTAAAAGCCTGCCTGTGTGCCCACATTGACCTCTCAAGGAAGGGCCCGGCTGTCCTCTCCCTCTGTGCTCCTGGTGCTGGGAGTAGTGGGTGGTGAACAGTCAGCCTGTTTGGGCTCCATCTTGCTCTTCCTTTCTTGCTCTTATGCCTTAGACAATGTCCTCTAGGATGAGGATGGGGTGGTAATTACAACCTGAGGGCTACTCGGATAGAGCTCTTTATCTCCACCTGAAGTAGGCCCAGGCCACTGGGGTTTTAAAGTCCTGTTCCTTCTTCTTCGATCAGCTCTCACCGCTGGCTGCTGACAGTGGGTCAGGTCTTACTTTCTGACAATGATTGGGCAAGGGCATTGCCTGTTTTAAAAATTAAATTGCAGAGCCTTGAGCTGTTCTCCTCACCATGCAGGGAGGGGTCTTGTTCCCTAGCCTTGTCTCTGCTTTCCCCTCGGCCCTTGGGGTGGCAGGAGTCTGGCTTCTGGACACGTGGTGGGGATGCTGCGTGGCTGTGTGTGCAATACCTCAGCTCGTGTGGATTTGGGGAATGTGGACGGACAGCATGCCAACTGCAGAAGCCAGAGCTTCCGGATTGCTTCAAGGGCTAATTTGATTAAGAATAACTTTAATTCCTGGAACCTGCTTTGAGAGCTTGCATCTGTGTAAATGTCAAGTTTCTTGGTGTCAAATTCAAAACCACAAAAGGATAGATGTTTTGCTTAAGCTGTAGGATGACTGGCCCTCTTGAGACAAGGATGTGCAAAGAGGCCACCAGGCTGCCTGAGAGAGTCCATGCCCTTGCAAAGTGCCTCTCGCAGGACAGCAGGTCTCACACAGCGGTTCCCACAACCGTGCCCCGCCCTGTGAGGGACCCAGCTAAAGGCAGGGGGTGCACCCCTGAGGAAAATGCTGTGTGTGAGAGAAGCCAGGCACGGGCTCTGCCTCGAGAACACGTATGGGGATGGACCCACCGGCTTACAGGATACTCAGAGTCAGGGGGACGGGTGGAACAGCACCACAGGCGGGCGAGGAGCGCGGTGCGGAGCAGGGAGCGCGGCAGGGCCCGCAAACTCCGGTTTCCCCAACCAAGAAGAGCAGAGCCACGTGGGGCTTCTGGGTCAGGGCCTCTCAGAGTCAGCGCTGGATGCTGCGGTGGATGGTCCTCATCGTGGAGGCTGTCCTGGCCAAGGCAAGATGTTAGGGGCACCCCTGGCCTCCACCCACTAGATGCCAGAGACACCCCCAACCCAGGTGCAACAAACAAAAGTGTCTGCAGACATCGCCGAGTGCCTCTTGGGAGCGGAGCTGCCCCTCACTCAGAACAGCCACGGTAAATTAAAAGAGGCTTAAGGAGCATGTCAACCGGTCACCATTCATGGACGTTAATTGGGTACTGAATCAAACAAGTAAAAATTTAACTGTTTAAAAATAAATAGAAATATTCATGAGATAGTCACAGAACTGTCTATTTGATGTTGTTAAGAAATTATTGATTTTTACATGGTTAATGGCATTGACTATCTTTTTAAAATCATTTATTTAGCATTGCGTATTGAGATATCCGAATAAAGGATAGACATCTGGGCTTTGCTTCACAGTAACCCAGAGCTGGGAGCAGAGAGCGAGACAAAGGCGGAACAATCCTGGTCATGAGTTGAAGGTAACCGTCGTGTGGTGGGGCCCTGGGGGCCGTTATACTCTTCACTTTTGGGCGTGTGAAAATTTTCTCATAAAAATATGGAAAAGAAAAAAAAGAACTAAAGAAGGGAAGCGGTAGCCAGGATTCTGAAGCTGGGAGAATGTGTCTTCCTCAAAGAGCCACCATCACCTGGCCCCCAGTTTTCCCAATCGCCCTTCAATCGGATCCCCTGGAACCCGGTGTCGATGGGCTCATCACCCTGCAAGGCACTGAGTGTGCCACGAAAAGTCACACTCGGCTGTGTCCTTGCTCCGTGAGAATTTTAATAGTCCGTGGCACCCGCAGGACCCGTCTTGCCGGAGCAGCTCCCCGGGTAGTGAGTACTTGCGGGGCGAGGCCGGCACTCCATGGACTGTTTGCATGCGCGCAGGGCGTACGTGTGTGAATGGATTCACGGGATCAGGCTGAGTTCAAGGTAGTCTGTTGGGCTACAGGAGAGACACAGTAACATGTAAGTCATGGCCTTTGCCCTTGAGAAGCTCGCTGTCTACTGGGGCTGGAGATGTTTAAACAACCGCTGTGGAAATATTTCAGAATGAATTCAACGCTAAGTAGAAGCTCTGCGACGGGGCACGGCCAATTTCGAGGAATTAAGAGAGCAAAGTCCCAACGGAAAGGACTGATCTCAGAAAAAGCAGCACAAATTCTTATGACATTGGTTGCTCTTTTCAACTCTTTGAGTTGTGAAGTCATAAAAGCCACCATACCCCAACAGATTCGCCAGGGGAACTTGGCCAGCTACAGAGGGGGAAAGTCTGTTTACATTAAAAAGAAAAAAATCAGTTCAATTACTGCGAGAAAACCAAAAATCAGAAAAAGCTGTTGATGGCTTAATATCCTCTTTAGCGGCTTCAGAAGATCTGAGTCATGCCTTTTCCTAAATGTCTCCCCGTGTCAAAATCCACCACCACAAAGGGAAGCGGAAGATGGCCCGATGGAGGCCGCGCTCACGACGGCCACGAGCGAACGGTGCCAACGTGTTAGCTCATCGCCCGGCGCTCAGAGGCCTTTTAGGAAATTGATTTTCCTTGGATCAAGTCACTTCCCCTCTCTGAACCTCAGTCTCTTCTACTGTAAGAGGAAGCAGTTGGACGAGACCAAGCATGGCAAATCTGTGGCACGCGAGCTACCCCTGACTGCTCGGGCCCTCGGGGGAAGATATTGCTAATTGATCTAAGCACCCTCCGCCACCCAGTGCAGCCCGGTGGGCGTACTCAGGAGAGGACTCCCGGCACCCACCACCCATCAGAGGGAACCGATGCTTGCCTCAAAGCTATTTATCATTTCTGGCCTTTGATTTCCCAGGATTCCGAGTCAAAAAAGCCCGATCAAGAATACCTCAACAAAGTCAAGACAAACAGACAATGAGTTCACACCATGACATCAACAACCAAGAAGTCGTGGGGACACAGGCTCCCTGAGTATGGCGATGGGAGCTGAGACAACAACAGAATACACAACCCACTCACCCCCTCCTCCCACAGTTTAAGGAGTTATGATCTGGGTAGGGAGGCGGAAATTGGGGAGGGAAGACAAACCACAGTACGACAGCAAGGGCCAGGGAAGTGAGTTCGGGGAGCCAGGCTGCCACAGGCAGAGGTGATGGGGGCAGGGGCAGTTGGAACAGGTTTCCCAGGAATTGGAGACTTGAAAGGAACCTCGAACGATGAGCAGAGTAGACAAAACAGCAAGAAGAGCTCAGGTCACCCAGAAGTTGGGCCGCTGCTCTGGGCTCCACTCTGCTCTCAGGAGTGGTAAGTGAGCCCCTCCTCCTCCTCAGCCATTTTCTTTACAGAGAGCTCCATTCCTAGCCCATTTCCCCAGTGATGTACTGTCCATGGGGATGTTAGGTGGTAAGTTGTCCTAACAGCATCCATGATGGGCAAAGAAACTAAGCTTGAGACATCTGCATTCAACAGCATCTTTTCTCCCCACAAAGGCAGTACCTGGGAGAAGGGTACTGGTGGGTGAGGATTTTTCTGCCTCCCCGCATAGGTCATGCTTAGCAGAGGATGGAGACGAAAGGATCAGGCTGTCCCCTGCTTTTAACCGCATACACACAGGAAGGAAGAAGTCTGGGTGTCTGCAGGCAGCATGTCTTTTACCTGAAACTTTTGTTTGTGGTCCAAGAGGCTGCCCAAACCTTCGTTTCAGAAGTAGAGCAGAATCTACACCGACAATGTAACAGGAAAAGGCACAATTCAATGTATGTGCAAGGGGAAATATATTTTGATCTGTTACTGATTTCTAAAGAGGCATAATCTGGGAATGTGCCTCGGCCAAACTGTGCAGGGACGTATTGGAGGTCCCCTTCTGTGTCTCTCTCCTGGGTCTGGCCTCAGGTCAGATTCAAGGCAGTGGCCAGGTTTGGAGGCAGGCCGGAACTTACCGAGTCCCGGGACCATGAGTCCCAAGCAAGCCCAGACTCAGAGCAAACTGCCTCTGGCAGCCCCCAGACCACCAGTGCCCCATCAGACTTTCTCCCTGCTGCGTGCCCAGCTCTCTGTATTTCTTCTGCATGACACAGGTGACAGATGGATGGTCAGATGGGCTTTGAGGTGTGCCCTTACGGGCAGAGGAAGGAGCTGTCCATTTGGGGTCCAAAGTCAGGGCTGGAGGGCATGTAATTCTGAACCTTGGAAGCTGGTCTGGTCTTTCTGACTCCATGAGCCTTTACCCATGAAGGCCTCCGGCTTAGCTAGGGAGGGGACACTCAGAGGTGCCTTCCGCTGCTCTGCGTTCCCTCACCAAGCCCCAAACCACAGTGCGTCTGAACCACTGAACTCCTCAGGGCCCTTTAATGCGACCCCTGCCCCCATCATGTCCCACTCCTTCGATGTTGACACTTTTATCTGCTATTGTCTGAGAGACTCACTCAACAGCTTTGTTGGGCTTCAATGTCAACTAAAACACATAGCTTGGAAGCTGAAAGCCACCCAAATGTTCATCAAGAGTCAAATAAATACATAAATTGTGATCTACTCACACAATGGAATACGATACAGCGATGAAGATGAGCAAGCTGAAACCACACACAATAGCACAAAAACAGGTAAAAATGTGACCCATGACACAGAAGTCCAGAGGGTGGCTTTCTCTGGGGGAGGGCTGGGAGGTGGTATGAGGCGCTTCCGGGGCCTGGTGAGAATCTGTTTCTGGATTCGGGTGGTGGTTACTTAGGTGTGGTCTGTTCATGAACATTTGTCAAGCTGCAAGGCTAGGACCTGTATACTTTATGTGTGTCGTACATCAATAAAAGATTCTTTAAATGGATATCTTACCTTAAAAGTTACAGTGTATAAAACACCCAGACTGGGTAAATCCAAAGAGACAGAAAGCAAACTGGAAGCTGCCAGGGGTCAGGAAGGGTGAGGAGTGACTGCTTAATGGATAAAAGGTTTCCTTTCGGGGCGATGAAATGTCTTGGAACTAGGCAGAGGTGGTGGTTACACAACATTGTAGAGGTACCAAATGCCACTGAATTGTTCACTTTAAAATGGTTAATGGTTAATTTTATGCTATGTGAATTTTACCTCAAAAAAAAAAAAAGCCGTGTAGGATGGGCCGCCGTCTGAAACACGTCTTTGTTGCTGCGGTTCCTGCAGCTCTGCCTTCCCTCCCGGCTCTTGCTCCGGTCGCAGACGCTGAGGTCGAGGAAGGTCGGCCATGAGTTCCAGATAACGGGGGGTCCCAGGAAGATGCCCAGTCAGCTAGCACACTGAATGGGTGCACAAGACTTTTGAGAAGTCCAAGACACCTTCTAGGGGTCCTTGGGTGATGATGCTGGGCTGCCAGGTTGACAGTTCCCAGGTCGAAGACTTTCCGGGTTCGTCCTCGCCCCGCCCCCGGCAGAGCTGGGTCTGGCGGCCTTCCCCTCGGCCTTGTGTGGAAACTCACATACACAGCACTGTGTGAGCCCTGCTGGGGAGTGATGGCCGCTCACACTGTTATCCTTTTCTGAGCAATAATGTTTAGGTTCGGGAAAGGGCTCCAAGATACATATAATTCCTCATGCTGAGTAAGGGCTCCAGGCCCGAGTGCGGCGCTGCCCGGGCTGCTGCTCTCTCCAGGAATGTTGTTACACCAGCCGTCGGCCGGCGCTGTAGATGGGCGACTCTCAATGTCCTCATTATGTGCTCTGTATTTTTCAGGTCATGTAATTCAGCTGTAAAAATGCGCCCCTGGCTGCACCTGGCATAGGAGTGGCACAGAGGGGTGTGTTTATTTATTTTAAGGTGCTGTTAAAAATAAATTTAATAAGAAAAGAGAGAGAAAGAGAGAGAGCAAGAGAGTGATTCTGTGTTTAATTTGAACTGCAGAGGAAAAGACGTGCACAGAAGGTCTGAGATCCTGGTGCTTCGGGTGTGTGTGCCTCTGTGTGTGTGCGTGTGTGTGTGAGTCTGAGAACGCACATTTCTCCTGAGCAACTCAAAGCCAGCTTTGTTTATTAAACTGAGATTTTCCAGATCGTTAGGTTGTGATGTGGCTTAGTTTATATTGTGCAATATCCCATTTAAACACACAGGTACATGAGTGAAAACCAACTGAACTACTTCAATTAGTAAGAGTATGGGCAGCAATTAACTTTAAATGAACATTTTCATGAGTTTTTTTTTTTCCCGTTCCTTCCCTTAGCCATGTAATTAAGGAGTCTCTCAATGAACTCAAGCCCTGTCGGTGAGACTGGAAGATGTTTGCCCTGGCTCTGGAGCCCACGGCAGACAGATGGAGGAGACTGCAGGGTCTCTGGGCTGAGCGTTTAGGTGGCAGGGGGCCCGTCCTTGTGCAGGACAGAGCCATCGGCCCTTCCCAACAGCCTGCAGCCCTAGGGAGATGAGATGTACTTTAGCATCTAAACCAAACCTGGAACATTTAGCCTCCAAAAAAGTTCTGTTCTACTTGGGCTCTCTAGACTATTTTCAACAATTTATGAGAAAAACTGGGGTGTCTGAAATTGACACGTCCTGGAAGGACCGAGACAGTGCCAGGAAGGAGGAGGCGGAGGCAGGGAGGAGGTACTGACACACCAGCCATCCTTTCCCCACTCGAGCCATGACACTAGGCTTTGGGGCCCCAGACATCCATGCTTGCACCGAAACATTGAACCACACTGAAATCAAGACCCGAAGGCTCCACGCACAAGGGGAGAGAGTCCGGGGCCATAGATAGAAGGGCCTGGCCTTCAAGAGGCAGCCCCAATGTCAGAGAGTCATTCTTCCCCTCACTGCCATCAGAACCTGGGGTTCTTAGGATTCCTCCATGTAACCACATACCTCTGCTGCTGTCCACCCAGGTCGCCACCTAGGGCCACCTAGAGCCGAGGGCGGCTCTCTGAGATAAAGAGAAGGAGCCCTCCCCACCACATACCTTCCACCGTCTGTCCCTGTCACCCTGCTGGCAGGACCCTCCAACCCTGTGCCCTGTGCCCACCACCTCTGCCCTATCACTCTGCTTGAACAGCAGGAGCACAGCCATGGTGGCTTAGTGTTAACACAGGGTGCCCTCACATAGTTTCCCACCAAAATGCTCCCAGCAAGAGCCAGGAGCCCTCTCTTTCGCTGGCAGTCACCTTAACACAGTTTCTGCTTAGAAACCGGCTTTGCCACGAAACTTCCCATTTGGCCTTACTCGGGCGCCACCTGGTGTCCAAGAGGATCACTGCTGGTGCATTCTGGCCTGAGGGAAAGAGGGCGAGTGGGTTTTGCTTTTGTCTTTGTTTTTCCTGCTCTCCTTTCAGGCCCAGAATGGATCTGTGGTGAAAGGTGGGGTCTGTCTCCATTCCAGCAGCTGAGCAGGCACAAGCTAACTTGGGACATTTCCTGCTTTACAGGACTTGCCATGGTTTGGGCCTGGTTTCACAAGCAACTCTCAGAGACCCTCAGTATTTCAGCGACTTGTTTTGTTCTTACTCTGTAGAAAGAGAGAGAGGAGATTTCAGGACAATGGAATGGTTAAGGCATCAGGCTGCGTTCCTGCCTCTCTTAGCCACTTTCAAGCTGTGTGACCCTGGGCAAATTAATGGACTGTCTTGGAGCCCACCTTCAAAGGATTAGTAAAATCGGGAGAACAATGCCACCTTCAGAGGGTTACATGAGATTTAAAATGAGAGAAATCCTCCCAAGTTCTTGACAACTTGTTCTTTCTCGATAAATGTGATTTTTCTTCTTTTCTTAGGAGGCACAAGGAGACATAAATAAAAGTGCGGGCAGTAATAAGGGCTTAATGACACAGTGGAGGTGACGCTTGTTTCTCCTGGTGTGTGGAGGGGTGAGCAGAGCAGCTAGGGGTGCAGGGAAAGTCATTCTCACTTCCTTCGGACATCTCCCCCAGAGTCTTTTTTTTTATTTTAATGAAATGTATCACAGGTGTCATTGGTTAATGAAATTAAATAGGTTTCAAGCAGGATACATCATAAAACTGAAAGCAACACATGGACAAGCAAGACAAATAAATAAAAAGAGTAGACACAGACAGAGGTGGGGTGCTTTCCAGGCTTTGCACGGCCCGGAAGGGCGTCTGGGACTGACTGCTAGTCCGCTTGGCGACTTTCAAGACCCCTCCCTCCGTCGGAGAAGCTGGGGGCACACGTCCAGTCCGACCTGACCCGAAACTGGTGAGTGAGTAATAAGGCAGGGCACCGTGGACCAGGCTATTGGGAAGAGTTCTCCAGGGCCCAGGTGCCCAGCGCAGGCCAGCCTCGCCCCGCCACGCCCGCCACCCTCTGCCCAGCGCCTGTCTAGGGGAGGCGCGGTCAGGGGGTTTACCAATATTGCCTCGTTTACTCCTGTAACGGCCGTGGGAAGCTGTATCGCTGTCCCTCTGACACAGATGAGGCAATCGGATCGCTTGCCTGAAGTCACACATCTAGGAAATGGGGAGGCCCCGCAGCTCCAGATGCGGTTCTCTCTCTCCCCTTCTCCCCACCGCCCTTCAGAGCCCAGCTGGCCTCTTCGGGGCCTGTCCCTGAAGCAACCAGAAGCCACTTTCCCCACCAGCCCGGCCCCGGCATAAATCACGTCTGGGTTCCTGCCCACGGGTCACTGGTCGGGCTCCCAGCTGTCTTCCGCGCAGTTCCCAGCGTGTGGCTATATTAAGAATGTGAACCGTAACATTAACACTTAAAAAAATCCAGGAAAAAAGAGAGGGAGCGAGAACGAAATACCCCTAAAGAGTCTAATGTCAAGTCCAGCCAAGGGTCATAAATCAATGTCGGTAAATTTATAAACAGTTCATAAATGTAAGTGCTTTTTACAGGGCTGTTTGTTATTGTGTCGGGGCTGAGATGGGGGCGGGGCTGGGCAGAGCCAGGAGCCCTCCATCCACCAGCCTCGCCGCCTCTCAGCCGGGGCTGCTCCCGTAGCTCCCGCACCTCCAACAGCAGAAGGAGCAGGGAAGGGGCCTGCCCAGTGTAAACACTGATGCCCAGGGGGTCATGCTGTGACAGCCTTGCAGGAAGGAGAGAAAACCAGCGTGGATGACAGGTGAGCTGAGCCCTGAACTTGAACTGAGAATTTGAGGATATTTACAGCGACAAAAACATCACCATTGTGCCTTTCCCCCCAGCTTCTCTTTTTATACTTTTCTGAAGTATTTTCCTCTTAGGATCTCTGGTGTGTGGTCAACTAAGCTGAGGTGAGTGGTCAAAGGGAAGACTATAAAGCAGAGAACCAAATTCTTCCCATACTGTTCCTCCTGTGTGGAGGGTGGCCCTCAGATGGCCCTCACCCTCTCCTCACTTTCACGGGGTAGGTTCCAGGGCCCAAACCCAAGTCCCAGAGGCTGGGTTTAAAGAGAGGCTTCGTGGTGACACCACCTCTCCCACAGCAGGGCGGCGACAGTGGCAGGAAAGTCTGGGTTTTGTGAGTGAAAGCAGCGAGCGGCCGACCCCAGCCCCTGCCACCCTGCCACCCTGCCACCATGGGAACTCACAGAGCAGGTCTGAAAAAGAACTTCTCAGCTCTCCCCATCTCTCCATCAAGACCAGGAAACACACAATACCCCCTCCATCATCTTCATTTTTCCCCCTACTAGATACTCCTTCCCCTGCACACACGCCACTTCCCTATCAGCCCCAACCCAGAGACCCTATGCAAATGAGCTATATGGCCAGTGGGCCCTTGGGGTGGAGAACAAGGGGAGGATTGCCTTATCCTTCTGCCCCGACGCCCAGCCCAGATACCTGGTGGTACATCCACCTCAACACCTGCTGGCCGGACAGCCGGCTGATATCGCCAGAGTGGGGTGTGTGTGGGTGTGGACCTCTAGTCTCAGCCCCCGCACCCCGCTCACTCACAAGCCCTCACCTCCTGAGCTGTCACTGGTGATCAGTTCAGAACGTTCATGAGGACCCAGAGGGTCAGTGGAAGCCGGGCCCACTTGTAACTATGCTACTGTACTTTAAAGACTCAAGACCCATGAGTCCATCTCTCTGGAATGGCAGCCCACGAAGGAAGGCGCATAGATGCAGTGCCTTCTGGAAGCATCTCCCACCCCAAGTCTGACACACATACATTCCTAAGTGTGATTGTAATTCTGACACAAAGCAGCTCTTCTTTTAGTGAGACTTTGAAAAAATGCATTTGCCCGTTTGTTATAAAAGTTGTTCCATTATTCTATAACCTTGTCCCCACCCCCCACCCCCGTTTCCAGGAAACTTCATGAAGCTGCTGGGTCTGACAGACCCGCCCACAAAAAATCTCTTAACCAACTGCACCTTTCCAGGCTGGCGCTAAACAGGGATTTCATTTATTTGAAAAGTAGGTATTAAATATGTCAGATAAAGGAAGTTAAATGTAATGGGCCCAATTCCACACTCGGTTCCATATGCGTAAATCCCGCTGATGGAGAACAGAGCGCGGCTGGAGCAGCCCTCCGAGGTCCCCGGTCTGCGGGAGGAAATTGCGCTCGTGATGGATCTTAGCTGACGTTCTAATGGACATCAAATCAAGATTGTTAAAACTGGAAGGGGCCCTGAAGTTCCTGGTTGGGTTGCCTTGGTTTTTCTAAAGCTTTAGGAGTTGTCCGATTCTTGCTGTACTCCTTGGTTTTATCTTCTAACTCCCAGAAAATGAGTGCCATATCGCCTCAGAGTTTTTGTTTTAGTTCAGCTGTGCTTGAGCCAAGTTTTCCAAGAAGGTGGCTGGGTGCTCAGCTAGGGAACGAGCAAACAGTTTAGAGCCGAAGTTTGGGGAGTGGACTCGCTACTCAAAATGTGGCCCCTGGACCAGCAGCGCCAGCATCCCCCGAGAATGGGCTAGAAAAGCAGGGTCTCGGGCCCCACTCCGACCTACCGAATGCACACTGCATGCTAACACGATCCCGGGTGATTTATGCACACATTACAATTTGAGAAGCCCTGGATTAGAGAACAGAAACTGGACGTGACCCTTCATTTGACACAAATTCATCACCAGGCATTATCTTAAGAACTGCAAGAATTCGGTTCAGATGTTTGTGGTAACTGCAGTGGTAACCCCCTCGCCCAGTGGATGGCTTTCCTGGCTGTGCATTAGAATCACCGGGGGAGAGTTTTAAAAATGTGAGCGTGCGGGACTGACCCAGGGCTCTGGGCTGTAGCTGGTGTCCGGGAAGGGGCTCTGATGCTTGAATCTTCTTACCCCGGGTCATTCTACTGTGAGGTCATGGCTGGGCGCCCTGGGTAAAACGTCACCATCGTAAATGGACTGGGAGTGCTGTTGGGAGTGCTGTTGTGTTTCGACTCACCCACCAGGCTCAGCTTGCCAGGCCTCACAGATGACAGAGAAATGGGCAGCATGACGACTCTCCCAAGAGCTTGCCATGCAGTGGAAGGGGGGGGAGCCTCGTGGCAAAAGGTGCTCCTGAGCGTGGTTCTGAGAAGGGCCCATGCACAGCGAGGAGAGTTGAGGGGGTGAGTCCACAGGGGGAAGGGACAGGGCAGGACCCAGCAGAGGGGTGGGAAGTGCCGGATCTCAGAGAGCGGGTTCTGTGTGACTCGTTAGAGCTGTAGGGATCTGGGGGATCTTCTGTTTTTTCCACAGAATATCACACAAGAGGATTTCCCAGTCTCAGCACCAAAGAATCCTCTGGGGGCTGTCCTGTGCATTGCAAGCTATTTAGCCGCATCCCTGGCCTGTACCCACCCTATGCCAGATCAGCCACCCCCAGCTGCGATGACCAAAAATGTCTCCAGACTTTGCCCGCCATTCCCTGGGGACAAAGGCACCGCTGTGGAAAATACTGGCACAGAGCAATGAAGGAAGATGGCACTAAGCCTGTACCCTGGCATGTGTTGCTAAGAATGAAAAGTACGTGGCCCAGGACGGGGATGTTGGCGCCAATAAAAAAGTGTGTGTGTGTGTGTGTGTGTTTATGAGGGTTGTGTGCAAACAGTGGAAGTGGCATCTCCTCTCGAGGTGGTTAAAGCGTTGGTGTTAGTATTCAGTTATGGGGCTCCAACCCCAGCTCCTACCCCAGCCCATGTCCTGAATCTCCATGGGCCTCAGTTCCTCTGTAAAGTGGGACCACCTCAGTGCGTGTTTCTGAAGATTAAGTTCGATCTCTCATAGAGATTAAGCATTTCTGGCAAAGCCTGGCACATGGCCAGCAGTTCCCAGGTCTGAGCCACAACTGACATTATGAGCTCTGAGGAGGTGAGTGGAAGGTGGGTATGGGTCGAAGGGAGACTTTCAGGTTCTGTTCTGTAAACTTCTATTTGCTGAAAACCTGCATGACGAGACACCACGGACACATTAATTGTACACTAAAATGCAAAATTACTTTGGAGTAATTTTAGATTTACCCCAGACTTCATGGGGATTTCACCAGATTCCTTTCTACTAAAGTCCTTGTTCTGTTCCAGAATCCTACCCAAGACACCATGCTGCGTTTAGTCATCACGTCTGTCTAGGCTCCTGCCGGCCGTAGCAGTTCCTCAGTCTGTCTGTGTTTATCACGACCTTCTTCCTGTCGAAGAGCACTGGTCAGGCATTCCGCAGAAAGCCCCTTCATCTGGGCTTGTCTGACGTTTTCTCACGACTGGACAGGGCCTGTGAGTCTGGGAGAAAAGCCCAGCGGGGAAGTGTCCTCTCAGTGCCCCTACCACGGCAGTGCTGTCAAAATGGCCCAGCCCGGGTGATGCCAGCCTTGGTCACCTGGCCAAGGTGGGGTTTGCCAGGTTTTTCCACATAAAGTGACCCCCTCCACACTCTATTCTCTGGGAGCGAGTCACTACACGCTGCTCAGATCCCAAGAGGGGCAGGTTAAGCCCTCCTGCTGGAGGAGGGAGTATGAACACGTTATTTGGAGTTTCTGCTACAGGAAGATTCGTCTCTCTCCCCCAACTTATTTATCTGTTCAGTCATCTGTTTCCACAAACAGAGGCTCATGGACATTTATTTTTGACTTTGCCTTCTGACCTAATAGTGTGTCATTTATTTTACCCACTTTAGTTTCATCAGCAGAGAGGCCCTGGATTGGGAGGTGGGGACTCATTTGTGGATTGGGGACTCCAACGGGGACACAGATCATGAGATGTACACACGGCTTGGCGTCTTTGGTTTGGGCTGGTCTCTGTGAAGGCTGTGGCCAGCGGGAAGCAGAAAGGACAGAGGCTGTGTCATTTGTGGCAAAGCCACTGCCCCAAAGGGGGAGGAGGGAGTGCTCCAAGGGTGAGGGGGGTAGATAAGGTGATCTAGACGTGTGATTTCAAGGCACTTCTCCTCTGCAAAGTCCTGGGAAACCAAGGTCATAACGAGGTTGAGAAAGTGACACTGTGGTGGGCCAGGAGTTTCTCAAGGATCAGAGAAGAAAGACTGCCAGGGATGTCTTTCTCTCACACTCTGTGTTATTCAGGGGGAGGCAGAGGCCAACATGTTGAAATCCCCTGGGTGTAGGGTGGAGAAGAAAATGTGCTACAAAAATGTGTAATTCTGACATCAATGGGGGCTGGGGAGTGGTACCAAGTCAGCCAGGCTTGAACAGGGAATCCCCAGAGGCAGCCACAAGCCTCGACTTCAAGGTTGAGTCTTATCTTCAGTCCTGGAAGAAGGAGTCCCACAGGGGTACGGAAGGCCCTCTTGTCTCCCTCTGGGGCTCTCATGGTGCTTTTGGCCCTTTATTTCTTCTCCTAAGATCCTGCCTCTCCTTCTCTTGGCCTCCCATGTAGGGTCTCAAGCTTTCTGTCCATGCTGGCCCCACTCACTGGTCTGAGGGCAGGGGTGGGGAGGTGCAAGGGGGTGAGTGGGGTTTGGATCCTGTGAACAAACCTCCTGTGACTGCCTGGTCTCTCCCAGCACAGCTGCTAGGGGCATACGGTTCCGGGTCCCCTCTGTCTAGAGTGACAAATCCCAGTGCCCCATTTTCCTGGCCTCCATACAGGTATTTCTCCAGGAAGACCGACACAGGGTGAGGAAAGAACACCTGTTCTTCACAAACGCTCGTTAGACACCCTGTGGGAAGGATGAAAGACTCTTCGCTGTTTTCACAACCGAGAGACAGAAAAGATGGTTGTATAAGATCTCCATGGCTAGTGGGCACATGCCTAGATAGAATCTACCTACAGGGTCAACGTATGTCAAATAATTATTCTTTTTCTAAAGATTTTATTTATTTATTTTTAGAGAGGGGAGAGGAGGGAGAAAAACATCAGTGTGTGGTTGCCTCTCATGTGCCTCCTACTGGGCACCTGGCCCACAACCCAGGCATGTGCCCTGACTAGGAACAGAACTGGTGACCCTTTGGTTTGCAGGCCAGCACTCAATCCACTGGGCCAGGACTCAAATAATTATTCATACGTGAAGCTGTTCAGAGTATCGTTTGGTGGTAGAAGAAGAAGCCCCATGATTTTCATATTGACCAGATGGTGAAGTGGGTTACAGATAGAGTATGGAAACTCCAGCCTAGTCCCACCCATGGCTTTGAGCGCTGAAGGGACAGGTCTGGCGTGGGTGGAGGCTTGGCCAAGGGCACACCAAAGTCCTCCCAGCTAGCTGGGAGCCAAGGGCCTCTCCAAGACTTCTTCCCATGTGGTTTGGCTGGTCAAGGCAGGAATAACTCACTGGAAGGAGAGGTGAGTCAGAGAGAGCAGCCTCCAGAAGGAGGGAGAGCAGACGGCCTGACCCCAGGCAGGGCCCCCCGGGGCACTGTCCAACTCCCACGTGCCACGGGAGAGCCTTCCTGGAAGCTGAACCCTCTGGCCGGGGAATTTTTTTAAACACCAAAGTGAACCATATGTGGATCCTGGGACTCAGACTGTTAGAGAGGAAGAGGAAAAGGGATGACATACGCATACTGTGTCCACAGACCAACCCCTGGAAACCACTGAGATGGTGACGTGTACATGGAAGGCCACTCCTGAGCAGTTCACCTGGCCACGTGGGGCTCCCCTCCTGACCAGTGCCCCGTGGAACGGAACCCCACCTGGCCAACCCCAGCCAAGGGGGCTTCCTCTGCCCAACAGCCTTATTTCGAGAAGAACAAGGGAGAGCCTTAGGTTCCTGTGTAGGTGGGAGAGACTAAAGGCCGTCCTCTCTGGAGGGCCGCCATGAGCAGGAACACAGGAAATCCTCAGGGCTGATTCTTTTTCCGACAGGAGCTTGCACCGGGGCTTCACAGGATGTGGGAGACACAGCCCCTGCCGCCCAGGAATTGACGGCCTTCTGGGAAAGATTAGTCTTGTCTGGGAAATAGCACCATCTGGGGCGGGGAGTGGGGTTGGCGGTGTCCACCAGCGTGGATTGGAGCCTCAGTGGGGCCATTGATGGGGTGTGTGTTCGCATCTCCGTAGGGGGCGTTATTATTGCCTTCCTCAGGATACGGATTAACTGACCAAGAGAGATACAAAGGACGTGTCAAGAGAATAACCAAGCATCTCGGAGACTGGTGGGACATGGGGAATGGAAGGAGGACAGGGCCACAAACGAGCTTCTAATTGGACTGCAGAGGGTCAGCTCACTGGTGACAAACATCAGTAAGGTGAACAACTCCTTCTGCAAGGCAGGCAGCCATCACTCCCTTGGGTCACGCCCAATAGCCCCCTCCAGCTTAGAGCAGGTTACCTCTGCTTTTCGACTCTTCAGGCCCTCATCACCCTAAGGACACCTCCAGTCCATGTCTGGGCAGGAGGCCTGCAGCCTCAGCGCCATCATTCCTCACGGACCCCACAGGCTCAGCAGCAGGTGTGGGACTGGAGCTCTGCTGTGTCTCCTCCTCCTCTCGTGCCCCAGGGAGGAGAGCCTGGCCCTGCACGGGGTCTGCGGCTCCTGCCCAGCTTCTCATCCACCGTCTCCTGGCCCCGGGACACCTGGCTCGGAAGACCCAAGATGACTCCAGGACAGGCCCACAGCCCCGGACTCAGCCCAGAGAAGAGAGGGACTTTGAGATTCCTCCAGTGTCTTTCAAACAGGAATGTGCAGGAAGCCCTGGCGGCCCCAGGAGGAGCCAAGGGCAGCATGCTTTGGCCAAAACGTTCCCACAGATACTTCTCGGTGGGTTTGATTTGGTGTCGCCCCACCCACCTTGGAAACCACAGAGGCCCTACAGGGAGCTACTTGGGTAATCCATAACCTGAGATGTCCAAGGACAACCATTTTCCAAGCTCCTGCCCAACTTTATGTTTTTGTCTTTTGTTCTTGATTTTTTGGCTCTGACCCTGGCGGAAGTTTGCAAAGTTCCCTAACAGTAACCACTATGTGAGATAGTGACAATGGCTACTACCTATTAAACACCCGCCCATGCACACCAGCTCCTGGGCTAACTGCTTTACGGGCATTATTTTTAATCCTTATAAGAACCACACGAAGTGAATGATAGTCTCATTTTACAGATGTGGAAATTGGGGCCGAAAGAAGTTTTAATACTTGCTTAAGGTCACACAGTAAGTTGGTGGCCGAGAAGGGATATAAGCTTAAGTCTATCTGACCCCAAATTATTCACTTGTTCACCAAATCACACTGCCAACCAAATCCTGCAGACGGATAACTCCAACTCGGGACCACTCGTACGCCAGCACTCACAGGACACGTCACACCTGTACAGCCGGGCAGCACACAGAGCTGCTGCGCATGGAGGTGGTGACGTGCCCAGGGGCTCTGGAAGCCCCACATCTGGCTCAGCAGCGAGGGATGAGTGGACCAAGACTTGCACACTCTGGGACTCATCCCCAGAGCCTCTTTTCAGAAATTCTGTTTTAAGTTGCTGATTAAATCACCAGTTTCCGACTTTGGGTCATCATTAGAATCTCCTGGAAAGCTTTAAAAAGTACCTATGCCCACTCCCTGCGAGTGGGGCCCGGTGCAGGTATGTTGGCAAAAGCACTGGCTCCCTGCTGTCTTGCTGATGCCTCGTCCAGCTAACCCTGGTCCAGCCTCGAGTGCCACCCTCACCTCACACACACACCCCGCGCCCTGACGGACAGACCAGGTCCGTCTTGTTTGCCACTGGACACCAACTAGCACAGTGCCTGGCATGCTCAATGAATTTTTTAAAAATAAATACACATTGACTATCTTGGAAAGATTTTAGGCAAGGCTCTTACATTTCCCGAACTGAAGCTCTATAAGGTGAAGAGGTTGTGGAATGCTTCCTAGAAAAGGCAGAATTTAACTGAGATTTCTGCTACTAGCAATGTGGTAGACGAGGAGTCCAGACCAGCTCTCCTACTCAAAACAACTACAAGTGCAGGGAAAAATATTTTTATCATTAAATGCCTCCGTGAATTAGCAAGAAAGTATGGGATACTCTGACCAAAGAAAGAAATGAAGGCAGAACGCAGAAGGTGGGAAGAGTACTGAAAGAATTGGCATTGAAAGAATTTTCTGGATCTAGTAAACTCGAGAATTGATGTGTTTGGAGCCTGACCAGGTTTTGCAGACAGGAGACCAAACCCAGGTCTGCCCAAGGTGGACAGTCTAATAAAAGATGTCTCATAACATTAGAATCTCCAAGGGCTACACGCTCCATGTAAGAAAGGACTGGAAATAAGCCCAATTTCCATTTTGGTTTTGGCGGGGCAGGTAACACCTGCAAGGAAAATTGCTTATCTGGGATCTTGTCACTAGAGTAGAAGGTGGGAATAGCTTTCCTGAGACGAGCAAGCCAGGCTTCTTATAAAATTATGGCCTGAATTCACTCTACAAGGGTCATGTGAAAAAAAATAGGCAGAAAATTTAGCTTAAAGAGATATCAGACTAAACTATCAACAAGCACCCAAAGAAGCAGACAGAAATCTTCTCTGAAGGAATTTACCTTCTCCCTAGGCCTTGAGAATTCGCAGGGATTTCTAATTACGCTGGAGGCTCACAGCTAAAACCACCACAAATATAGGGAAACAAGGCACCGAGAGCAAGAGCCAATGGAAGAGACAGGCAGCAGAATGGGCCTGCAACGACTTCTGGCTTTGAAATGACCAAACAGAGGATAAATGTTTTTCAGTAAATGGAAGAGAACCTTTAAAATCTGAGGAAGGGATAAGCAGATTTGTAACAGAATGAAACAGAACTTCTGGAAAATGAAAGTCGAGGTATAACATAGAAATTAAAAATTCAGTGGATATATTTAACAGCAGACCACAAATCACACGAAAAGATACTTTGAGACCTGGGGGAAATATCCAGAATACAGGTCAGAACAATTAAGAGGTAGAAAATATAGAAGAGATTCTAAGCCAGAGAGGACAGAATGAAAAGTTTCAAGATCTTTTCAAAGTGTGAAAAAAAAGGGGAAATGGGGGAGAGGCCATCTGAAGGCATACTAGCTGGGAACGCCCCAGACCTCACGGCTGACACCAAGCCACAGATTCAGAATTTGAGCTGAGTTGCAAAAAGACAAAGCGTAGGATTTGGATCCTCTGAGGTGAGGCCTCAGAGTACACTGGAGGGGCCAGCACCCCAGGGACTCCCTTCTATAGACTGGCAGAAGGGTAGAGCACCGGGGAGGCTTCCAGGAGAAGGTGAAACCAGAGCCGTGCCCCTCCTCTGCCCTGGTGGTGGCCATCAGTGGGATAACAGGGCCTGCTCCTGGTGAAGTGGGGCCAACAGCAGGGTGGTTCTGTTCTGTCACTTGTGGGCAACGTCCTTCTGAGGAAGGGAGTGAAGAGACCATGTGTGACCACTGCCTGGGTTAGGGGATTGATGCACAGAGAACAGGGCTCTGCATAGAGGTTAAGCGGCCCCCCGGATCTGGGTGCTTTCTGTGGGTCTCCGGGGCAGGCACCCCCAGGTAACTAACGCAGGTACTCTGGCTCACTGTGCTTGACGCCTCAACCGTGGTGATGGACAGAGCCTTAGTGAGACTTTCAAAAGTAGAACTAAACCAGGAGAGGACGTTGTTGTCCAACAGGCTCTCCTCAGCACAGGTCTGGATGCCTCCCCTCACAAGCCAAGTCCTGACTACCTGGGACCGTGCCTGCCCGATGACTTAGGCCAGGCCAACGCAGTGCTGTGGCGTCTGTGCAAGTGACGTGCACAGGGGTAAATCTGGGCACAGCAGCTGTCACTGGGAACTGAAAGCGGGTCTGACACGCGGTGTTCTGCGTGCAGGGTGGGGAAGCAGAAGCTCCACAGAGTGGAATGGTGAGCTGGCGTCTGGTTTCCACCCCGCCCCTGTCTGCACCTTCTCCTCGGTCGTTCCAAGAGGATTTCATTTAAAGAGCAGGAGAAAGTGTCAATAGTCATTATGTTCTCCAGCTCGTCTCAGCTCCTGTTCCAGGCCTGTGACTGTCACGAGCTACTCAGCATCTCTCAGCCTCAGCGTTCTCACCCAAACAACGGGCTCCGCACTCCCTGTTGGCACTAAAGAACACTGTCTATCTCCTCGTGCAATCACCAATAAATGGTCAATCTTATTGTCAGGCTTATTCCCACATTATGATCAAATTAAACAAGTGAAAGATTCTATTCGCCTATAATTACACATGGTTGCTTTAGGGTTGAGGTTTTGAAGGAGGACTTAGAAAACTGTCGTAAAAGTTTAAAAGCAAAGTAGCAGCAACGAGAAAAGGAAGAGTGAAGGGGCCTCAGGGGGAAAGTGAGCGAGAGTTTTACTCTCTTTAGATGTACGTTCAAGGAGCACCCAAATGTATAAAGAAGATCCTAGAGGACCTCAAGAAAGATATTGACAGCAACACAATTATAGTAGGGGATTTTAACACCCCACTGTCAAAAATGGACGGATCTTCCAAACAAAATATCAACAAAGATATAGCAGCATTAAACGACACTCTAGACGAAATGGACCTAATTGATATATATAGAGTCCTCCATCCCAAAGAAGCTAAATACACATTCTTTTCAAGTGCACATGGAACATTTTCAAAGATAGATGTACGTTCAACGGTGGTTCTCAGCAGGGCAGCCTAACCTTTTCCTGGGTTTCAAAAACATTCTTCCACTTTGCCGCTTTGACTCCACGGCGCTGAACTGGCTCAGGAGGCTGAAAGGAGAGATGATGGGGCCCTGGCGCAAAGCAGTGGTGTGTTCATTGGCATGTTAGAGGGTCAGCTGCGTGGTTAGACGGCTGGGCCTGGCGTGCCCCTGGATCCGAGGGCTGGGACCCCGGTGCCATAGCCATGACCGCTGACAATCCACAAGTGTGTCATAGACCAAATTGGGAAATTCCTCTCTCACATTTGACGAGCAGGCACAGTGGGTGGTCCAAAGGGCTCCAGCAAGAACATGACAGTGGGAAAAGAAGGAAAGGAAAAATTAGATTCAATAAACGGGAAAAAATTCCAAATGGTGAGTTTGCTGTTTGGCTGCCATATAAGCCTCCAGGGAACATGGTGGAACTTGAGTCATTTAAACCCTGGCTGAGAAAAGTCTTGGAGGATGTACAACAGACAAAGCTGGAGTTTGGATTAGTCTGGTGGGGGCAGCAGGAGACCCACGAGGTGGTTCCAATCTGCAGGGCTCTGATTCACCTGGCCTGCCCGCTGTGGTCAGACCCAGCTGCAGGGCCGACGCGGGCCGGTGACGGACAGCACCTGGGCTCTTGTGAACCGCCGAGTGCGCAAAGCCGGGTGTTTTCCCAGTCATCGCTGCCTCGTTTCCTCAGACTGACTGCGACGTTTGGAAAGTTAGCATGTTCCCTCTCGTAATAAATTTCACATTTCTTGCAGAAAGCTTGTTTTATAGGGAAAAAAATAGAAGCGGGGGGAGGATATTCCATCTGAGTTTGCAGGAAATAATCTTTTTAATTAGAAAGCTACCACACATCTCGGAGTTTCCAATAGCACTTCGGTTCCCTGCCGTCACATGCATGTGTGTTTTTACAAAAGCACACTGCTACTAATTATTTGTTTTTCCTAGAAAGTACTGGTTGAGGTGTGATTTCTGTGAAATTAGACCACTTTGTGTCACCCACATGCCCGAGACCTGGTTAACAGCATGTTCTATGGGGGCTGGTTCGTAAAGGGATCTGACACCTGGAACCATCACCATAAGCTGCATATGAACCCGGATTTTACATTCAGTACCGTCCACATCAAGTGCAATGGCAGGTCAGCAGGGAGTGATAGCTGCACACGGACTGATATATTTGGTAAGTTGCCCAAAGCAGTAGCAAGCTCTCCTCGGGGGTCTGTGCAGGGAGCAAGTTTATGGATGATTCTATTCAAGCCAATTTGATCAATGCAGGTTGTTTTCCATTTCAGAAACACCAGAATCCAGGGTGCAGGCAGGGGTGCGGGCAGAGGGAGGGGGGAAACTAGATTTTACATTAAAGGGTGTTGGCAATATCCCAGCGACCTACCCCGCCCTGCTCTCCGAGTCCGTGAGAGCAGGGAGCTGCCTGCCTGCTTCTGCAGTTCCCCAGCCGACTCAGCCTTGCCCCGCGGAGTTTTGCCGACACAGCAGAACAAAGAGAAATGAAGGCTAAGGTTCTGGTTCATGTTCCGTTTGGGACCCGACTTGCTCTGTGATCTTTGACGAGTCGCTCACGTGTCTGGACCAGTGTTGTTCACACATAAAGGGCAGCGTTACAATCATTAGTAGCAGTGATTCCTGAAGGTATGTTTGTCTGCAGGCTTGTTTATTTGTTTGTGTTTAGCTACCCTCAGGTATCTTGTCCCCCAAAGGATTTACGACAGCTTAAAAATCAAGTAATTCCTGAAGAAAACCGCCCAAACCAGATCTCTCTCTCTGAGTCTCTCAATGTTCAAATGCTGGTCATTAACAGACAAGGAGCTGTGGGTCTGCCGTTCCAGCCCCTGTCCTGCCAACCCATCGGCCGTGAGCTTGGGGAAAGTCACTTCACTCTCTGAAATTTGGGGCCAGCAGTGGTTTCAAAATATGTCCACAAATTCTTTACACTCTTCCCATAGAGAGGTGATGCCTAATTTCTCTCCCTGTGAGTACAATAATTCAAATAACTCATTTCTAACTCATTGAAGTATAAGCGCGGTGGAGGTGACGTTGTGTGATTTCCAAGGGGAGGCCTGCTGCTCCTTCCCCAGACACACCTGGACCTCTGGGCCACCTGGAAGCCACCTTGCTGGAGAGACCACACAGGGGCAGAGATGATGAGAGATGTCTGGGGCCCCAGCTATTCCAGTGTCCCGGCCAGGGACCAGACTTCTCAGTGAGGAGCCTTCAAGGTGATCCTGGCCCCAGGCATCCTGCACTGCAACCTGCTGCAAGGCGCTGAGGTACAGACCCCCAGCCAGCCTCTGCCCATGTCCTGACGCACAGCATCTGAGATGTATTAAGTGACCAGTGTCGTTTTAGGCCACTAAGCTTCGGGGCACTATGTTAAGCAGCAATAGATACTTAATACAGAGGCTTTCTATCCTCTCTCTCCAAGGAACACCTGAAGACTGAGCATTATGCAGGGCACTCTCATTGGCAACCTCGAATGCATCTTAGGAAGTGTTTCCATTCCTAGAACCCACAGCTTGTGATTTTCCTTAAACAGATCTGGGGATCTAAAGAGTGGGAGACTCCTAACTTTGATACAGATCTCGGGCCAATCACTTCAGTTCCTTGAGACCCCAGTCTTTCCTACTATAAATAGAAGAGCTGTTCTCTTCTCTTTGTGGTTTCCAGAAGTATAAATTATACAGCCTGGAGCTTGCAGGTTGATAAAGCACTCTGAATGCCTCAGAAGGCCCTGTTTAAGTTCAAGAACTATCACAATGCACCTTCTGCATTAACGCCCTTTTGGACTCAGCACGCTCCCAGAAGGCAATGGGAGGAAGGCCTGGCTGTGGTTTCCTGCCCCTTCCAGCCCTTCGCCAGGCACCTCCCAGGTCACCAGCCCCACCTTGCCTATAAAATGAGTGGATTGGCCAATGTGCTATCGATCCCTTTACAAATGTGGGATGCTGCTAACAAAACAAAAAGGAGAGACAGACTCACTGCCTTTGGATGTTTCCAACCCAGTGAGAAGAGGCAGACCCAACCACGGCAAACGCCAGACTGCAACAGGCGACGTAGTGTTAAACGAGGTGGCGCATCTGGAGACACACATGTCTGCAGAATCTAAGGCCCCAGTCTTCTTCAGCTGCTCTTGCAGGGTGGCACGATGGCCTAAACACTTGTGTCCACCCAAAATTCTTATGCTGAAGCTAAGCCCCAACGTGTTGGTATCAGGAGGTGGGGCCTCTGGCAGGTGACTGGGTCACAGGGTGGAGTCATCATAAATGAGATTAGTGCCCTTACAAGATGAGAGGTTATATCGCTCCGCCAAGTGAGGATAGAAGAAAGATGGCCATTTGCAAACCAGGAAGATGGCACTCCCCAACATGGACCTGCCAGCACCCTAATTTGGGACTTCCCAGAACTGCAAGAAATAAATGTCTGTTGTTTAAGCCACTCAGTCTATGGTATCTTGTTATAGCAGCCCCAAATCACTAAAACAGTGTAATAGTCACAGTTCTTACTTGCAAACAACAGAAGCCATTCTTACTCATTTAAGGGGGGAAAAAAGATAATTTAATCAAGACTATAAGCAAGGCCACAAAATGTCCAGGCAAGTCAAACTCTAAAGCCATTAGCCACAAGGTGCCCAACCTCACAAAGTGGGCATTGAGAAGAATCCACAGGCCCTCAGCACCTAGGACCCTTTGCACCAGAAACCAGAAGCTCAATCATTCTACATCTCCGGGAACCAAGTGTCTCTGTGTCCTCTTTGTGGTTCCCCGATGGGGATATCACCTCCAACCCAATTCTCATGTGGACACGTCACCTATAATACGTGGCACAAGAGTCTGGAGATGTGAGTTTTCTACCTTCTCCCCTCGTTGTGCGGTGTTTAGAAGAAAAGGGATATCCAAAATGCAGGGACCGTGTGCAGAAGGCTGACAGATGCCCCCCAAAGATGGGTAGAGTATGAACAGGCAGAGGATGGAGGAGGAGGAGCCCCCTCAGGAGAAGGCAGCAGCATGAAGGAGGGGCAAGAAAGGATGTGGGGCAGGATCTTCCCCTGCCTGGGGCAGAAAGTAAGGCCGAGTGGCTCAGGGCACAGGGGCGGGGGCTCAGGCTGACAAGCCACGAGCCCTCCGTCTCAAGGTGCTTGTCGCCGGGCTGTCTGAGCCCCCTTCCTCCTGGCTCACACCAGTCCTGCTCAGTCATTTTGCAGTTGGCAAGGAGCTCCCTGCTTTCTCTCAACAGTCGTCCGTCTTCTTGTCTTCCCCTTTCCAACAGGGTGAATACGTTTCTCTTCTGTGGCACGTGCCAACCTACCTGGAATGTGCTGGCAGCTGGCACATCTCCGTGTTGATTTTGGAACCCCTGAGCAGAGTGTCCTTTTCTCTTCCATCTGGGCCAGAAACGTGCCAACCGGGGTTTCTCTGAATTTTTTTCTTAGCTCTGGGCTGCAACCCAAAGTAGTGTGCACCCAGGCTCCGTCACCACCTCAGGCCTGCCACCCCCTCCACACCTCTCGCTGGGCAGCATGGCGGCCAGTCCCCTAGGTGTGGTCCCAGCTTGTGGTGACCCCTCCAACTCAGCGCTCGGAGGCCGGGTTATTCCTAAGGGACATTTGAGCTTCCACTGGAAATTGGTAATATATAGCCTTGGCAGCAGTAAGGACAGGCTGTGAAAATTCTTTTAGTGTCAAACTTCTTTTTAAGGAGTGGGGTTTGGTTTTAGCATGCTCACAGGCAATGGCAGTGAGTGGGGGCAGTGCAAAGGGAAGAAACAGGAGAGACCTGGAGATGTGGGAGGCTGGCAGCTGGGAACACAGCCATGTGTGCGAGCACACCAGTGCCCGCCACCTGGTGGGTGCTCGGTAACTACCTGCTGTGTAGACTACTGGGTGAAATGGAGGAGCACACCGCAACGCACCGGAACGTTTCCACTGTACTTTATTAGACCGATTCATCGGCAAGCATCGATCTAGGAGTCCTGTGGGGTCTACCTCCTTAACCTCCCAGGTCCACATCACCCCTCCTCTCTTCTCTTTTGCAACAGCTGGAACTCCTGCCCTCAGTGGCTCCCACCCTGGCTTCCTCTTGGGTCCCCCCACCTTCAGACGTAGGCCTCTTCCGTCCACTCTGCACAGTTTGTTAATCTTTCTATTAACAAACCTGCTAGGTGTGGGATCCTGGCTTGGACGCTGGCACAGAAAAGGCGTTAGTAGAAAACCTGGGGAGATCCAAATAGAGTCTATTCACAGTCGTGCACCAATGCTCATCTCATGGTGTTAAAAAATGTAGCATATGGCCCTGGCTGGCGTAGCTCAGTGGATTGAGCACGGGCCTGCGAACCAGACAATCGCGGTTCGATTCCCAGTCAGGGCACATGCCTGGGTTGCAAACCGGTTCCTTGCAGGCCAACTACCAGCAGGGGATGCACAAAAGGCAACCATACATTGATGTTTCTCTCCCTCTCTTCTTCCCCTCTAAAAATAAATAAATAAAACCTTTAAAAAAATTTTAAAAAAATGTAGCATATGAATGTAAGATGCAAAGGACAGAGAAAACCAAGGGAAGGGCACACTGAACTCCATAGATCTCTGCAACTTTTCTCTGAATCTGAAATTATTCTTACAACAAAAAGCTATCTAAAATTTTTTAAGCAAATCTGATCACATCATTCTTCCACTTAAAACTAGGTTGACCAACCATCCCAGTCTGCCCAGAATGGGGGGGGGGGGCGGATTCCTGATGGTGGGCCATCCTAAACCCTCAAACAGCTCCTCCTTGGGTGAAGACAGAGTTCAAATCCCTTAACAAGGCTTCCCGCACCTGCACCCGCCAGCCCCAACCTCCAGCCCCAGAGCTCACTGCTCTCCCGCACCCAGCCCACCCTGGACTCCCTGTGTGCGCTCCCCACAGGTGCCCACTGGCCCTCCACCCGTGCCTTCGCTCGTGGGGTTTCCTCGGCCCAGAAGGCTTTTCGTCCCTCTCACCCCCCTGGCCAGTGCACACAGTGCTCCTGTTTCCGGTGCAGCTCCTGAACAAACCTTTCTCTACCCAAAGGAGATGAGAAGTTACGTCCACCAAAAACCCACACACAGGTGTTTGTAGCAGCTTTATTCATAGTTGCCAAAACCTGGGAGTAACCAAGATGTCCTTGAGTAGGTGAATGAATCAACAAACTGGTACATGCTGAGACCAGAATTTTATTGAGCACTAAAAAGAAATGAACTCTCAGGCCATGAAAAGACGAGGAGGAAACTCAGATGCCTATTACTAAGTGAGAGAAGCCAGTCTGAAAAGGCTGCACACAGCACGATCCTAACCACATAACATTCTGCAAAGGGCAAAATATGGAGACACTGAGAAGATCCATCAGTGCTGTTGGAGGTTATGGGGGGGGATGAATGGGGGAGCATGGCAGAGTTTTAGGGCAGGAAACCACCCTGTATGGGGCTACAGTGCTGGACACATGTCACTAATCATTTGTCACAACCATCGAGTGTACAACACTGAGAGTGAACCCAATGTGAACGTGGACTTTCGGTGATTATGACGTGTCAGTGCAGGTCCATCAGTTATAACGACTGTGCCCCTCCAATGGGGCGGATGCTGATACTGGGGGAGGCTGTGCCTGTGAGCAGGCAGTGGGTATGTGGGAAATCTCTGCATCTTCTGCCCCATTTTACTGTGAACCAAAAAGTACTCTTGAAAATAAAATCTATTTTTTTAAAGATGAAAACACAACCTCAAACCACCCTTCTCCACACATCTGCCCACTCCCTCTGATAGAACTGGCCCGACTGTCGTCTGGCTCCTCCACCTACTTCATTGCTCACCGCTGAGGACTCAGCATCGAGTGTGAAACCTCCCGGCTCTGGGTCTGTTTGCCTCCCTCCACTAGGAGCACACGGAGCGGGGGTCACAGCAGAGTCACTTCTGCACCCCCGGAGTCCAAAGCCCGTTTTGGCTCCCGGTAATTGAATGTTTTTGGATGAGTCAGGGTTTCTGATGAACTTCTATGTATCCAACACCCTCCCCTCCCTTCTGAATGTTTATGCTGTTCATCTCTGGTGCTTTATACCCTTCAGCCTCGACAGAAGTTAAAAGAAATCTGCTCTCGCCCCTGTGTAGTAACTGGCCTGTCTGTTTGCCCTAGTCCCCATAGGGTTGCCTGTATACTCACTGTGCACTCCTCTTAACAGCTCATCAGAGTCCCTGCCCTCAGGCTTGTGTTGGACGGGGCTTCCCTGTCCTCTCTTGGGGCCCGGCCTCGGATCTGACCTCCCAGATTACAGCCCATGCTGCATCTGCTGTCTTCTGTTAGGGCCTCACCTGACCCTGGAGCCTGGACAAGCATTTCTGGCGCTGTCTTCCTCAGTCCTCTCATGCCCTTGGGTACCGTGCACCCCATGGGAGGCTGATCTGTTTGCTGTGGCTCTGTAGCGGGCTCCCGTGAGCTGCCCAACCCTGCGTGTAGGTTCCAGGAGCTCGGCCCCAAGGCCGCCCTCCCCTCCACAGAGCAGGCCCATCTCCAGGCCGCCTCTCACTCAGCATCGCACCGGGACTGATGCTGTGGGCCATGCTACTGGCTTACTTCTGTGATAGGGCGTCCGAGGAGCAGACCATGAGAAGGACTTCCGTGCATCTTATTTAGGACATCTTAGGTGTTGCTGCTCTGCCCTGGAGCAGGGCAGGAACCACTTCCTACTCACCTGGCAACCCAACTCAATGGACAGTAAACCTAGAAAAAGAGCCCCAGCCTCCTCCAGAAGTCTCCTATCCATTTGCCTTCTCAGAATGCATCAACGTCAGGGTCCAACCCTGCAACCCTTTCACCCAGCGAGTCCGGTTCTCGACTTCTACTCCATAAAAACACTCAGACACACGCTACAGGATGTATGTACAGGGACATTCTGTTACAGCAAAATGTGGGGATGATGTACACGTCATCAACAAGAAAATGCTTATGCAAATCAAGGTAAATCTATGCAGTGGAATACTAGGCAGCCATTAAAACAGTGCGATGACCTGCGCNTGCATCAACGTCAGGGTCCAACCCTGCAACCCTTTCACCCAGCGAGTCCGGTTCTCGACTTCTACTCCATAAAAACACTCAGACACACGCTACAGGATGTATGTACAGGGACATTCTGTTACAGCAAAATGTGGGGATGATGTACACGTCATCAACAAGGAAATGCTTATGCAAATCAAGGTAAATCTATGCAGTGGAATACTGGGCAGCCATTAAAACAGTGCGATGACCTGCGCATATTAACAGGAAGAGGTGGACCAACCGGCCTGCAGTCAAGGTCAGGGGTCTTTGAACAGCCGCCTCCAGCCTCTAAACTGTCTGCACTGCCCACAGTCTGTGAATGGTTGCTACACTTTTAAATGGTTTAAATACAATCAAAAGAAGTGCAATATTTTGTGATACATGAAAAAGATATGAAATTCAAACTTCGGTGTCTATCAGTAGTGCTTCATCGGAACACAACCCCACATATTCATTGTCTCTGGCTGATTTTTTAATACAATGGCAGTAGAGTGGATGCGCCAGAGATCACAGGGTTCAAAAAGCCAGAAATGCTTATTATCAGGCCTTTCCCAGAAAACGTTTGTCAACCCTAGTGTAGGTGATAAAAGGCAATTCCTGTGTGTGTGTGCATGTATCTGTGTGTGTGTGGTGTGTGTGCACTACTTCACCACCCTGTGTATACAAGTGTGTACACACGTATATATGCACACACACACACAGGGTCCAGCAGAAGTAAGGCCTGCCTGAGTGTGCTGGTAGGATAATAATATAGGTATAGTAATTTGTAGTTTTAATTTGAACATTTCACCTAAAATGACATATGGTGTGCTTGAGTGTGGTATTGTTATGTTATAGAATTACATGCTTATGATTTTGTAATAAAGGAGCTTTTAAAAGGGGAGGGGTGTTACCTGTTCCAGACCCTGTAGATTGGGACGCTGATAGCTGTTTAGAGTGTGAGAGCTGAGACCAGTGTCGCCCACAGCTGGGAACAGGCCCATGGGGTGGATTTGAGACCATTCTGCCCCTGCACACGGACAGTCACAGAAGCACCACATGCATTGATCTGCAGGTTACAAACAAGTTTAGTGAGTAGGCAAATTCGCAAATATGAAGTTGGCAAATAGTGAGAATCAAATATACACAAGCATTGCTTTTCTACTTAAACAATCCATAAAAATGTGTTTCCTGTTTGCTCTTGAGCTACCCCCCCAGAGCTGCCCCCAA
Organism: Sturnira hondurensis; assembly: GCF_014824575.4. Classification (NCBI taxonomy): domain Eukaryota; kingdom Metazoa; phylum Chordata; class Mammalia; order Chiroptera; family Phyllostomidae; genus Sturnira; species Sturnira hondurensis. Next base: position 5,480,433 of record NW_028073511.1, on the reverse strand, counting down.
AGGCTCTTTTCTGCAGCACACAGAGGGTCCCTAACCACGCCTCCAATGGGCAGGGAGGTTCATTTTCACAAAAAGGAGCCAGTCTTTCCCCAGGACCCCCAATAAGGCAGAGATGACTCAAAGCAGAAAAAGTGTCAGGCTTCTTTGTGGCTGTTCCCTGTTGTTGAAGGATTGACTTCCTGGGGGTCTGTGAACAGCTGCTTCCTGGGGACTGGGGACACTGGGAGGAGAGAGTCGGGCCAGCCACAGGCAGGTGGCGAAGTAGTCTCTCCTCACTGGGACTTCTCTCTCCTCATTCACTCGTTTATTCACACCATTCACTAATTCACAGCTTTCATTCATGCAGCTGATGCATTCACGCTCCCCTTGCATCCGCTTCATAAACCTTTATCTCTGCAGTGTCTTGTTCTGTTTTGTCTTTCCCCACTTGTCGCCCAGCCTCCCATGGCCAAGTTGGAGTAATCAACACTATTTGGCCAGCGTGATGGGAATGGATTCCTCAAGAAACCCCTGGCAGTGAAGGGAGTAGCGGAACAGGGGCCTGGGTGGGATGTTGTGAGCCCCCTGCCCTCCCCTTCCAGCTTCCCAACTGCCTCCCAGAGCTGCCGCCCCGTGGGCCCACCACAGCCGGATGTGGCCCCCTGGGGAGAAGACCCAAGGGGCACTCAGGGGCTGCGGGAGAGAGGCGCACGCTTGAAGCAATATTGCTTCCAGCTGGAAAAGCCACTTTAAATCTCTTCATCTAAATGGAAAATGTAAATTCACACTGCACATGGTACTAAGTTATATCTAGTTGTCGATTGTCTAATGGGTTTTCAATCTTTGACTTGTCTTCCCAAGGGCCTATTAAAGTCACGTGAGTAAAACTGCATCTTCCTGCCTCCCGCGCTGCCACAGAGCTTGTAGAAGAACTAAGGGACAGCGATCAGAACCAGTTAATAGGTGCACATCACAGCAGAGTTCAAGGCCACAAAACAGGATGGAGAGACACACCCAGGCCCTCATATAGTCAACTCTCAGCCTGACCTGGAGATATGGAAGGAATGTTTAGGCCATCAGGTGTGGGGGTATGCATGGGACTAGTCCCCAGAGAATACTGGACACACCCCACCCCCGCTGCCAGGGCTCACACCACCTAAAGCTCTGTTGCCATCTTGTGGTGAGCACAGGGGGGCCTCAGAGGTCTCCCTGACTTCTCCAGGCCCTTCTCAAGCAACAAGCTCCCCAGGGACTTACACATGTTCCTGGAAATGCAGCCCTCCTCTAGGGCTTTGAACACCCAACACCTTCTCTGACACCAGGGCCCAGACCAGGTGCCCCCAGACACCAGCTGTGGGGTTGGGGGGACTCCATTCTGGGCCCACCCCTCCTCTGTAAACCTGTCCTGGCATTGCAAGCTCCTAAGGTTCCTTCCAGCTCTTACATGCTGTCTGCACCACCACTGTCAGTGCAAGGCACCGTGGGGGACCCCGAGAGCTGTAGGAGCCGCTTCCCCCCTCACAGCACTTAGCATCGGGTTGGGGTTGCTGAGAGATGGCGCCAGGAACTGGCCTGAGGTAGTAAGGTCCTCAACCGCCCTTCTTTGAGAATTCCCCACAGTCAGTCCCTTTTAGTAAGTAAGGAAGAAGAAAATGTCTTTTTCTGTGTTTTCCCTCCCTGCCCTAACACAGAATACAGCCTCTCTCTGTCTGCTGGCCAGAGGGACAGACCTGGGAAAAGGCTTGGAGGAAGTGTGTGTGCCTGCGTGGTGTACGCCCGTCCTTGCGTGTGTGCTCCTGCATATGCACACTTCATGGTCCCACCGTCTAAGCAGAGTCTCAAGGCCTAGAGAAAGAGGGAAGGTACAGAGTGGTCCTGGCCCGCCAGCATCTGGAGAAACAAATACTGGCTGCTTTTCCTGAAACTCAACACTGCACCTGGGAAACACTCAAGTCCACTTCTCAGAGTCTGGATTGGGAATAGACGATGCAGACTTCAGAGTCATTCTTATACTTCTTGGTGCACTTGTGCTGCCTGTGACAAAAGTGGCACAGTGTCCAACAGGAGGATGTGAAGCCCACGAGTATCTTCTGGGACCCCAGCAGAACCTGCTGTTCTTACTGCTTCTGTCACCACTCTAGACTACGTCCCTACTCCCTCTGCCACCACTCTAGACTACCCACCACTCCCTCTGTCACCACTCTAGACTACCACCTACTCCCTCTGTCACCACTCTAGACTACTCCTCACTCCCACTGTCACCACTCTAGACTACCCTTCCACTCCCTCTGACATCACTCTAGACTACTCCTCACTCCCTCTGTCACCACTCTAGACTACCCTCCCACTCCCTCTGTCACCACTCTAGACTACTCCTCACTCCCTCTTTCAGCACTCTAGACTACCCCCCTCACTCCTTGTGTCACCACTCTAGACCACCCCCCACTCCCTCTGTCACCACTCTAGACTAATCTCTCCCCTCTCTCTGTAACCATTCTAGACTGCTGCCGTATCCTGGGACCCAGCCAGCAGGCCCTGTCCCTCCCCAGCCCACAGCTTCATGCTCACAACCAGGCTGTATCTCTGTGGCTGTCCCTGGTCTGCCGCACTAGAGCTCCTGGGAAGAGGTGGAGTCCTCCTGGAGTCTTGTGCCAAGGTTGTTTTTGCTCCAGGAGGCTAAGCCTCCCCGAGTTTTGAGTAGGGCAGTGACTGACAACTGTGGGAAAGTTCAATGTTCATACTTTCCAGAGAGAATGTCACCAAAACCAGCATGGGTTCAGTTGAATGGGGTGGCAGGGAAAGAGTATGAAGGGGCTGGAGTTGTCCCCATTTCACTATGTAGGAAAACACACCTTTCTCTTATCTAACAGGTCTCCAGCAGCACTGGAGTTAGTACATGGAACTTCTATACCCTCTGCTGAGAGTGATGAGTCAGTATTATTTTGACCATTTCACAGGAGGGAAAACTAAGATATGAAGTTCTTTGGTGAAGTTTGTGGCTTCAGTGTTAACACTATTTATGTACATATAATTTACTATATATGTATAATGCTATTGACATCCATTTCCCATTTTTACTTTCTTGTCATCTTTCTTGATGCCCAATAGCTCTGCAAGACAGACTGACAGTCTCTCCGACCATCACTTAGCTCTTCCAGAGCACAGTGTCTGCATTTCTGGCTAGAAACACTGTTGGCTGCTTAGCAACTTTCATTACCAACTCATTCTCTCATTGCTTTCCTTACAATATCCAAGTAAAACCTCCCCTCTCCCCCACGGAATGCTTGTGTCCTGGGGAAAATCAATCCCACAGCAGTTAGGGTGACTTAAATCTCTTTGGTTGTGTTTGGTTCATAACCCCAATTTAGGACAGTCATCTGAGGAGGTTAACCTAGTGCTTGCTATTAATCCAAGTATTGGCTTAAACTGACCAGTTCAGACTGAAGGGGAAAAGGTTTCTTGTCCTTCTGCCTGGATATGACCAAAGGAGCAAGTATCAGAGTTGGTACAGGCGGCCACATTGCAGCCACAAGGGAAGTCAGCCAAAGGAACAGAACTGGAGGAAGCCAGAGCAGGAATTATAGGAAAACAAAGTTAGCTTCCTGATCATACTTTACCTGAAAGCCTGGCTCTGGTCTGCATGTTGGCTCATATAGCAAACTCCTTATTGTTTAAGTCTATATGCGTTGACTTTTTGCTTTCTTGTATCCGAAGGCATCCTAATGGGCACCTCTGGATGGACACCCTTTCCCCCACTTCCACTGTTAGACTTCTCCTTCCTCTGGCCCCCGTCAGAGCCAAGTCAGCACACATTGAGAGGGCCAGGGCATACTAAATGTGTCTCTGGGCACCACAAATGTCTCTGTGGTATCTTAAGGCTTTAAAAGCTGTGCAGGGAACTGCGGCCTACTTCAGTCCTGCTTCCCATTAGGATAAACACATCCCTCAGTGAGGCGAGCCGTACACAGCTCCAGAAATAGCCTGCCCACCAGAGAAAAGGCACTTTATTTGACAGGCTTCCACAGCCATATCATTATCATATAATCTCTTTTATCCACCCCTTTCCCCTGCCTGGGACTCAAATTGCATCTTTAAAATGTCTAAATAGCAGTTTGATGATCTTCAGTGATGCTGTGCTTGATTCGGAGCTGGGAAAATCCATGTCAAAAGCCCAACTTCAGAAAAATCTGGGTGAGGAATGGGAAGGATGTTTTCCATCCAATTATTATTTTTATCCTTACCCGAGGATATGTTTATTGACTTTAGAGAGGACGGGAGAAAGAGCGAGAGAGAGAGAAGCGTTGATGTGAGGAAGAAACATCCATCATTGCCCTCATACACGCCCAGACTGGGGATCAAACCTGCAACCCAGGTATCCTAGGTATGTGCCCTGATTGGGAACCCAACCCACAATGTTTTGGTGTATGCAATGATGTTCCAACCAACGGAGCCACCTGGTCAGGGCCATCCAGTTATTTTTCTGTGGAAAAAAAAATGGGTTGAAAATACTTGACAATGAATTAAATTTCAACATCCAAAAGTACAGCTTTCAACTTCTGAATCAGTGCCATCCACCCTACAGACCTTGCCTGAGCACCTGAATGTGACTTTCAGCCCTTGGTACTGACGAATGACCCTTACTTCTGGCTTCCTTCTCGCAGGGCTAGCACAGCCACGCACGGGTGCAGATGCCCAGGGGCCCTGGAGAAATCAGGTGAGATGCAAAGAGATAGTCCCCAGAACAGCTAATGATGGCATCTAAAAATGGTAAGGGACCTACTGGTAAGAGACGGCATCACCGTTCCTGTCGGGGCTGCTTCGGGTGGTCAAAGACAGGATCAGAGTAAAACAAAGNTGGAAAAAAAAATGGGTTGAAAATACTTGACAATGAATTAAATTTCAACATCCAAAAGTACAGCTTTCAACTTCTGAATCAGTGCCATCCACCCTACAGATCTTGCCTGAGCACCTGAATGTGACTTTCAGCCCTTGGTACTGAATGACCCTTACTTCTGGCTTCTTTCTCGCAGGGCTAGCACAGCCACGCACGGGTGCAGATGCCCAGGGGCCCTGGAGAAATCAGGTGAGATGCAAAGAGGTAGTCCCCAGAACAGCTAATGATGGCATCTAAAAATGGCAAGGGACCTACTGGTAAGAGACGGCATCGCCGTTCCTGTCGGGGCTGCTTCGGGTGGTCAAAGACAGGATCAGAGTAAAACAAAGGAAGCTCTCCAGAGGAAAGAGGGAGTCTGCACGTGGGGGTGGTGAGGGCTAAAGTCGTCTGAACTAGCTATTTGGGAGATGGGCGAATCCCATTTACCCAGGGCTGGCTCTGAGCAAAACTGGGGAGCAGGCGGAAGTTTGTGTCCCATGCCTGGCCCGCCCCTCCTGCCTCAGTGCCTGCCTTTCACTCTTCCTCTCCCCCCTTGCTGAAACATGCTCCAGTCCAGATCCTTCCTGGACCGGAGTGGCTGACTCCAGCTCCAAGTGCTGAGGGGAAGCCCAGGGAGCCGGCCAGGGTGTAGGAAGAGGGTGGGAGCCTTCCCAAAGGGAATAAAGCCTCCCTCAGCCAAATCCACTTCCAATAGCAGACTAGAGGCCTTGGCGGGGGAGGAGAGTATGGGCCTCTATCCCTTGAGCACTCACTCCGTACTAGCCACTATGCTTACACTATCTCCTTGCAGCCCCACAGAAAGTGCGTGTTATAGAGCTCACTGGCCCCAGCTGACAGATGAGAAAACTGAGGTTGAGAGAGTCAAGGAATTTTCCCAAAGTCACACTGCTAATGAAGTGGCCACCAGGATTCAACTCTAGGTCTCTCTGCCACTTGAGGCTTGGCTTATTCTACTACCTACTCTGCTTGCCTACTTAGGTGAGGCGGGCTCTGACCTTTCTTATTGCCTCTTAAACTGACCTTGGGAAGCAAATAACAACTCCCCTGGCAGGGCCCCCGATAGGCAGGGTTAGGCAGGGGCTGGGAATTGCAGACCTAAAATCAACTTTGCCTCATCCCGCGAGTTGCTCCCAATCAATGCTATGTAGCCTGGGCCATCCCAGAAGAAAAGACAGCATGGACCTTCATGGAAGTCCACTAAGTCCTCAAGTTTACAGGGGATTGTTGGAGTATGCCAGACTTCTGCGCTTCGTCACCTGTCATTGTTTCTCTTCTAGAGCAGCAATCCCAATTTCCTCAAGCCTCCCGTCAGACCCACCATGTTCCCCCTCATCTCTGTGGAACCCGCCTTGCCCTCTGCTTCTCAGGACCCCCGCCCTCCTGAGACACACGCACACACACACATATGCATGCATGTGCACACACACCCAAATTAGTTCCTCTTGGGACCAAAATAGAGAAGCTTATTAGTTGTATTTTCTTCTAAATTTCTGGAATATTAAAAAAAGAGCATTGGCCCTATGCTTTCACTTGAGGAAAATTTCAGTCATCGAAATGAAGTGCCGGGGAAGCAGAGCAGATCTGTTTCTAGAGAAGAAGGTTTGGGGACAGGCGGCTTGCCTGAGGGCACGTGTGTGCTCGGTGGGTTCCACTTGTGGGCATGCTGTGGGTGGGTGTTGTCCGTGAGTGTGTGCCCTTGGGAGGCTGTGTGGGCGTGAGTGTGTGCTGAGAGGCCGGGGAGCACCAGAGCCCCTTGTCCAGTCAAAGTCAGGCAGAGGAAAATCTGCATTTAATTGTAGATGTTGTAAAAATAATCACACATTCAGACCTCACTGGCATTGAAACTATGTGCCCTTGACTTAGTGCCGGAGTGTGGAACATCTTTCTACTGAAATGCTTATAAAGCTGTAAACTATAAGTCAAAATTTCTTCAAGAATATGCCTTGTCTTGTTAGGATGATTTTACTTCTGAGGGTGTTCCCAGCCTTTTCTGGGAAACGGAGGAGGGTGGGAGCGGGACGTCGGGTATTTGCAGGGTGAAGGAGCAGGACAGGGAGGCCGGCTTAGATCTGCCTTAAAGATGTCGTGGTTTTTAATTATCCGTGTCTTGAACCACAGCGAAATCAGACTCTCTCTGGAGTTTAAACTCAGATGCAGTGTTCTGCATTTCAGCCTTCTCTCTAACTCCTAGACGGCAGCCTTTCCTCACTCACTTTATTTAGTTTTTTTATTTTTATTTTTTAATTTTTATTGAATGTATTGAGGCAACATTGGTTAATAAAATTATATAGGTTTCAGATGTATAATTAATTCTACAATATACCACCTGTATATTGTACTGTGTACTCACCACCCCTAATTAAATCTCCTTCTGTCACCATTTATCCCCTTTACCCTTTTCTACCTCCCTTCACCTCCTCCTTTCTGGTAATCACCACACTGTTGTCTGTGTCTATCAGGGTTTTTTTCTTTGCTTAATCCCTTCACTTTTTAAAAAGATTTTTTTTATTTATTTTTAGACAGAGGGGAAGGGAGGGAGAAAGAGGGGGAGAGAAACATCACTGTGTGGTTGCCTCCCACACATGCCCACTGAGGACCTGGCCCACAACCCAGGCATGTATGTGCCCTGACTGGGAATCGAACCAGCCAACCTTTGGTTTATAGGCCGGCACTCAATCCACAGAGCCACACCAGCAAAGGCTGAATCCCTTCACTTTTTTTTACCCATCCCCTAACCCCCTCCCTCTGACAGCTGTCAGCTTATTCTCTGTATCGATGAATCTGTTTCTGTTTTATTTGTTAGTTTATTTTGTTCATTAGATTCCACATATGAGTGAAATCCTATAGTACTTGTCTTTCTCTGATTGGTTTATTTCACATACCATAATAATCTCCAGGTCCATCCATGCTGTTGCAAAAGGTAAGATTTCCTTCTTTTTTACATAGTATTCCATTTACAAATGTACCACAGCTTTTTTATCCACTCATGTTGTGATGGATACCTGGGCTGCTTCCCAGTCCTGGCTATTGTAAATAACATTGCAATGAACATAGGGGTGCATATATTCTTTCGAATCAGTGTTTCAGGGTTCTTTGGATATATTCCCAAGAGTAGAATAGCTGTTCTCAGCAAAGTAGGAATAGAGAACATACCTCAACATAATAAAGACCATATATGACAAACCCACAGCCAACATCACACTAATGGGCAAAAACTAAAGGTGTTTCCCTCAAGATCTAGAACAAGACAGAGATCTCTGCCTTCACACATGTATTCAACATACTACTGGAAGTCCTAGCCACGGGAATCAGACAAGAAGAAGTGAAAGCATCTAAATTAGAAAAAAAGAAGTAAAACTGTCATTATTTGCAGATGATATAATACTGTTGATAGAAAACTCTAGAGATTCCACCAAAAAATTACTAGAACTGATAAATGAATTCAATAAAGTAGCAGGATACAAAGTAAATATTAAGAAATCAGTTGCATTTTTATACACCAATAATGAACTCCAGAAAGAAAAACTAAGAAAACAATCCCACTTACAATTGCATTTAAAAAAAAAAACCTAGGAATAAATTTAGCCAAGGATGTAAAAGACCTATACTCAGAAAATTATAAGGCACTTGAGAAAGAAATTGAAGAAGATACAAATAAGTAGGAATGTATACCATGTTCATGAATAGGGAGAATTAACATCATTAAAATGTCCATACTACCCAAAGCGATCTACAGATTCAACATAATTCTAATGAAGAGACCAATGGTGTATTTCACAGGACTACAAAAAATATTCCCAAAATTTATATGGAACCACAAAAGACCCTAAAACCCACAGCAATCTTGAGAAAGAAAAACGAAATTGGAGGGACTGATATCAAATTACACTACAAGGCCATAGTAGTCAAAACAGCATGGTACTGTCATAAAAACAGTCATATAGTCAATGGAACAGAATAAAGAGCCTAGAAATAAACCTATGCCTTTACAGTCAGTTAATATTTGACAGAGAAGGCAAATACATACAAGGGAGTAAAGACAGTCTCTTTCATGAATGGTGTTGAGAAAACTGGACAGATAAGTGCAAAAAAAGTGAAACTAGGCCTTTCCCCGTTTGAAGATTATTTATTGCTTCTTAACCACCTTTCATGCCACTAAATGATTCTCCATGCTCTGAAAAGAAAACAGCCCAGTGGGATTTTATTTTATTTCCCTGAGTCCTGGCTCGTCCTCCACCTCATCCCAGGGAGCATTTCAGGCTGGAAAATGTGCCTGGCTCTGCCCTCCGGGGGCTGCTCTGTGTCCTCCATCCGGCCAAGAAAAGGCCCCCGGCGCCCGCTAGTCACAGGGCTGCCCCTGGGCCTGCCTGACTCTGTACTTTCAAAGGAGAGGAAAACAAACTGCTTCAAGAAGCTTGCTGAGAAGGAGTTCAGGCCCAAGTACTTTCCTTCCAACGCCCCCACCCCTCAGGATATCCAGTGGGTGGGCACCCCTCCTCGACTTTAAAACACAGATTTAGCCTAAGTGAACCGATGCCAACACGCCTGGCTCCCCACCCAGGTCCAAAATAAATTCTCACCTCCTCATTTCTGTCAGTCTGAGGAAAAACAAGCCAGCCAAGCTCGGCCAGTTGGACGAGCCACAGAATACATGTTTTCAGATATTTTTAAATTAATTTTATTTCCTGCTCATATTTTTAATTTCACTTCTGTTACCAGAATGTAGCTGTGCTGTACCTCTCGTAAGGAAAACTGCAAATTCTATAGTTAGACTCCCCTCACCTGCCCTGCCCCCAACTCCAGGCTTTGTTTGCACACCCTGTACTGCCCTCCGCCTAGGGCTGTGGTCCTTGGGGGGGCGGGAGGGGGGGGGGCAACCCCAGCCCCTTCCTCCTCCAGGTTCTACTTTATAGCTCAAGCTCCCACCCCTTGTTGAGCCTTAACTCTTACTTCCCTGCCCAGCTCGGACAGTGTCAGGGGCCCTGGGACCAGTACCCACTCCCCAGGCTGCAGGACGGAGGCACCCAGGGGTCTGTCTGGCTCCCTCACTGCTCTCCTCCTTCTCCTCCTCTTTTCAGGCCTTGCCCTCCTTCACTCCTGAGCCTTTTTAAAAAGACAATAAGGCTAAAGAGCAAGTCAAAATCTTTAAAAGAAACTTTAAAATGCTCTCTATACAGTAGGCCGTAATAATAGCAAACATTCACTAGAGTTCACCAAGTGCCAGGCACCTTATACAGACCAATTCCTTTACTACCCACAACCACCCCATGAGGTGAACACTCTCATCATCCCACTGAGGCCCAGAGAGGCTGAGGCTTGCCCAAGGTCACCCAGCCAGGGTGTGAGAGGGCTGGGGTTTGAACACATACGGCGCTGACAATTACATTATTCTATCTCTCTAATGAGAAATTTTCTGTTATGGGAAAGAAAAAAATATTTTTATAACTTTTACTAGTACAGTAGTATGTCATTTATTAAAAGTCAATTACCTGATCGTCTCAACCATTCGGGCCTCAATCAAGAATTGAAAATGTAAGAAAAGGGGGCCTTTGAGAGACTAAAGAATACCTCACAAAATTCAAATCCAGAGACTCCTAAGGAAAACCCCTCAGGCCTTCCCAAAAGGTCCCCAAAACAGATTGACTCTTATTTTACAGGCAGTTCTAACAGGCTTGGTGGGTGGTTTCCCAGCCACAGTCCATCAGAGACAACAAACGAGAAGGAAGTTACTGCCAACCTCACAGGGAGGTGTAGGTCAGACGACAGCACTGGGCCCAGCAGCGTCTGCAGTCCGCATGGATGGTCTTAGTGATGCATTGCAAGTTAACATAGGAAAATGCTTATATGGTAATCATAACTAAAAACAAGCAAGATGCAAAATTATATCTACAGTATGGCTTCAACATGTAAAACAAGCAAACAAAACTCAAAACTATGAAAAAAAGATAAAGTAGGAATATACCAAGAAGTGGTTTTCTCTGGATGCCAAGGGCGATTTTTTGTCTACTTTTCTGTGGTTTCTTCTGTTTTCAGATTTTTTTGTAATGAGTGTGTAGTCTTTGTATAATGGAGAACTCCCAGTGAACTTTTAAAAACAGAAATCAAGAAAGAGGAAAGGAGAGAGAAAGAAAAGGGAGGTTGGGTTAGGCAGGTGCAAGCCATGTTAACGGGCAGCGAATGGAAGGAAGAGAAACTCTGTAATTCACATCCAAAAACCCAAAATGCCCAACAGTCTAGGAGCCACTTCCTGGAAAGGCAAATAGCTCTACATAAGTCAATCACCTTGAATATATCCCTATATAATCAACTGGCAATGAGAACAATAATTACTACTAAGTAATCACATCTCGGTAGGCAAGTACTTTAGTTATGAAATGACTAGACTCCAAATGGTCCATGTGAGGGAGGTATGCTTTTCCTCAATTTACCCATGAAAACCTGAAGCATGACAATTACTATCTCTTAGGGTGAAGGTTCCAGTCTGTTCATGATATCCAGCTAAAACGAGAGACAAGAACCCCAAAGTAGACATATTCCCATTTAAAATATCTAAAATGGGTGAGAGTGTTTTGTTATTTAAAGGGTGAGATTCAGGTGTGAAACACCTTACGGTACTGGGGTGGGGTGCTCTGTGAGACCACAGCAGGACTAAGAAAGCTCTGCCTTTCCTGCTAGAGAATCTTCTAGCACCTTGAAGCAGTGTGTTCCCTTCTGTATGGGTCATGCTAATATTGCCCTGAACCAGAGCTTCATGCTGAAAAAAGCACTCACACAAGTTTTATTGTGAGGAAAGAAGAGGGGAGCCCCTGGCCAAGATGGAGGCATATGCTTCACTTCCTTGCACATCCAAAAGAAGGATAACAACCAATTTAAAAACAAAAAACAATCAGAACTGCCATAAAATCAAACTGCATGAAAGTATGACAGCCAAAGGGTTAAAGAAACATTCATCCAGACTGGTAGAAGGGGCAAGACAGGAAGCCAGGGTGGTGAGAACGCATGACAAGGCACGGCTGGAGGACCAGGATATCCCACATTAGAGAGTGGATAAACTAGGAGGAACACCTGGGGAGCAAGACAGACCATGCAACCCAGGGTTCCAGTGTGGGCAAATAAAGCCTCAGAACCTCTGACTGTGAAAACCTGTGAGGGTTGCAGTAATGGGAGAAACTCTCAGCCCCACAGTACAGTCATTTGAGGGACCCACAGGATCCTAGAATGCACACAAGTCCACACACCTGGGAATCAGCACCTGAAAGAGCACAATCCATTTGTGGGAAGCAAGGGAAGTGACTGAAAGCTGGGTGAGAGCCAAACAAGTGACATTGTTTCCTTTCTTACACTCCCCCACATGCAGTGCCACAACACGGCCATGTGGGTTGCCCTGCCCTGGAGAATACCTAAAGCTCCACCCCTTACAACATAACGGGTATGCCGAGACAAAGGAATATGGCCCAAATGGAAGAACTGATCAAAACTACAGAAAAAGAACTAAGCAACAAGGAGATAGCCAACCTACCAGATGCACAGTTCAAAATACTGGTAATCAGGTGCTCACAGAAATGATTGAGTATGGTTGCAAAATACAGGAAAAAGTGAAGGCTATGCAAAGTAAAATAAAGAAAAATAAACAGGGAATCAACAGTGAAGAGAAGGGAACCAGGACTCAAATCAATGATTTAGACCAGAAGGGAGAAATAAGCATTCAACCAGAACAGAATGAAGAAACAAGAATTCAAAAACATGAAGAGGGGCTTAGGAACCTCCAGGATAACTGTAAATGTCCCGATGTCCAAATCATAGGGGTGCCAGAAGGAGAAGACGAAGAACAAGAAATTGGAAATTTATTTGAGAACATAATGAAGGAGAACTTCCCCAGTCTGGCAAAGAAAATAGACTTCCAGGAAGTCCAAGAAGCTCAGAGAGTCCCAAAGAAGTTGGACCCAAGGAAGCACACACCAAGGCACATCATAATTATATTACCCAAGATGAAAGAGAAGTAGAGAATCTTAAAAGCAGCAAGAGAAAAGGAAAGAGTTACCTACAAAGGAGTTCCCATAAGACTATCAGCTGATTTCTCAAAAGAGAATTTATAGGCAAGAAGGGGCTGGAAAGAAGTATTCCAAGTCATGAAAAGCAAGGATCTACAACCTAGATTAATCTACCCAGCAAAGCTCTCATTTAGAATGGAAGGGCAGATAAAGTGCTTCCCAGATAGGGTCAAGTTAAAGGAGTTCATTATCACTAAGCCCTTATCATATGAAACATTAAGGGGACTTATCTAAGAAAAATAAGATAAAAATGTGAACAGTAGAATGACAACAAACTCACAACTATCAACTACCAAATCTAGAAAAAAAAAAAAACAAATTAAGCAAACAACTAGAACAGCAAGAGAATCACAGAAATGGAGATCACATAGAGGGTTACCAGCAGGGAGGAGAAGGGGAGAGGATGGAGTAAAAGGTACAAGGAATATGAAGCATAATTGGTAGGCACAAAATAGACAGGAGGAGTTTAAGAATAGTATAGGAAACGGAGAAGCCAAAGAACTTACAGGTACAGCCCATGGACATGAACTAAGGCAGGGGCCAGAGGAACGCTGGAGGGAGGGGGTGCAGGGCAGATGAGGATAAAGGAGAGAAAAGAAACAACTGTAACAGCATAATCAATAAAATATACTGTAAAAAAACAAGAAAAAAAAGAAAGAAAAATAGGGGTGGGGTGGAGGGAGGGAGTGGGAGGAGGAAGGGAGGAAGTTTCTGTGAGTTGTGGGCCCACAATTCTTATTACACAACCCCAGTGACTGAGGGAGCCTCAGGTAATGACAACCAAAGCCTCCGTTAAAATATAAATGATACCCAGGAAGGCTGCTTAAGCTATTAAGTTAGCTCTCGAATGAGCATAGTGTTAAGGGAGCGAACATGGGAGGGATAAATTTTGATGAAGGAAGAACTGGGTGTGCAGCTGGGGAAAGGAGCCTTCCCTTTCCTTGGAGGCGTAGTTAATTTAAAATAAAGTTGTTTTCATAATGTCGTAACATTTTAGCTCTGAAAGGTACCTTGGCCACCATCTAGTTTCTAGTCCAGTTTCCTTGCTTTACACATAAGGAAACCGAGTCCCAGAGAGGGCAATTTATTTACCTGGGGCCCCGCTGCAAGTCTGCGCCCAAGCCTGAACCAGAAATCACTTTCCTAACGTCTTGCTTCATCAAACACATTTTGACGCTGGGAACCTAAAGCCGTACTGCAGAGAACGAGGCCCAGCTTCCTTTCAAAGGCTGCGGGAAAGACACTGTTCTCTATGCGGGTATCGAAAATCCTCATCGGGTGAGTTTCCAGGCCACATCCCCCTGCCCCTGCCGCCTGGGCTGGCTTGAGACAAGGGTCTTACAAATGATCACCCTGTAAAACCCAAAGCAGAACAAGCCTTCCCGCTGGCCTAACCCTAACCTGCACTCAGCCCACCCCCCTGTATCTTCACCGAACCACAAAAGAAATTAAAGTCCCTCAGAAAAGTTCCTAGTGAAGCATGATGAACCAGAACCAAATGGATGCGCTCTCAATGCAGCCGAAGCAGAACAGAACCTGGCCTGCCAGAGTGTTTTCCGGCCCCGAGAAGTTTCAGCTCCTGGGCGTCAGAGGGACACGGATAAAGAGTGGCAGTGGGGTAGAAAGAAAACTCTCTCCTGGCAAAGAGAAAGTAGAAGTTAGAGGTCAACTAGCCACAACGTGGACTCCCCACTCCACGCCCTAGGGCATCTGAGACTCCTGTTTAAGGGGCCAGACAGAAAGCTGAACTATATCCCACCCAGCCTAATAGCAGTGGCCCCTTGAGGGCCAGAGACCTCAGGATCCTTCATGGCAAAGGTGAACATTGAAGACAGGCAGGGCATCCATGTCTCATGTGTTTTGCATAAATGGTCAATGATTTGTGCCGTACAGGTGTACTGAGTTAGGAAGACCGTTTTTTGAAGAACATGACATGAAATTACATCTGACTTCTTATCAGCATTTTAGGAATCTACCAACTAGTTTCATTCTGGTGAAGGCAAATGCCAACAGATTGACAGGTGCATTTGTGTGAACCGTTGGAGAGCACCCTGGGAATGCCAACGAGTCATCTGAAGGCAAACTTTCATTCATCTTTCCTTTTCCAACTCTACTAAAGGACATCAAGCCATCTTTCCTTGTCCTTCTACTAAACCCACATGACTATCTACACAGTCCCATGGCAGAAACTGTTCCCTCCTCTGAACAGAAGTGGAGGTGCACTTCTCCTGAAAGACCGAATCATTTGTGCTTCTGATTATAATTCTTTTTCCTTCATTATAATTCTTGATGCCTGTGAGCAACTTGGGGACAGGTCTCCTGTCTGACTTCTCCCACTCCCTGGCCTTCCTTACAGCACTCGGCATGTGACAGCCACACAGTAAATGCTTATTGAGTGAACACATGAATTTCTGAGGTTTCTACTTCCCGAGTGAGGGTGCTTAGCCTCCACGGATGGGCTGAAGAGGATCCAGGAGCCCTCTGAAATCACACACAAGTCTGTGTGGACAGCCACACGCGTGTGCTGTTTGGGAAGGAGAGTGCACCGATTCTCAGAGGGGTCCAGTTCCCAGAACAGTTAAGAACCACAGTTCCAGGATGACCGTAAGAACTGTAAGGATGTAAGACCAAACAAGGTCTGTGAGAGAGCTGGGAATTCTGTCCAGAGGAATGTACTGCGTTGAGCTCCTGGAAGCTGGCAGATGGGCCACACTTCCCCTCTTTCTCTGTCTCTCCACACCTCACTCAACAGTAATAAAGTTAATAACTGCCTCTGGTTTTTCCAGCACCTGTTAAACCCCAGGCTTTGTTCTAATGTTTGCTGCATTGCAAATGAAGAAACCAAGGCTCCAAGAGGCCAGGTCTTTGAGTTCACCAAGAGGGTAAATACAGACTGGGTTCTGAACTCCGAGTTACCCCCCTGATGTGGCTCATAGGACACATGCAGCCAGGGCTCCACGTGGTGCCCCCGGCATGGCAAGGACCTCCAATTAGGAACTCCCAAGGTCCCAGCTATATAAACTGTGTGTTTGGATGCGTATGCCCCTGTGTGTGTAACAAGAGCTGGATCGGTGAATGGATGGCTTCCTGGGTGGAGGGGGAAAGAAAACCCACCTTTAGGTACTTTCAGATGTTTATCATTCAAATTTATAGTCGTGGCACAAACGGAATCAAACTGATACACAAATTGTTCTCCCTGATTTGGAAAACAATGAATTCAAACAAAAAGACCATGTCCTCTGTTAGGAGTTGAATTGAATCCCCTGACACCCGACAAGAAAAACTCGTATGTGAAGTCCTAGCCCCCCATACCTCTGAACATGACCTTATTTGGAAATGGGGTCACTGGAGATATGACCCGTTAAGATGAGGTCATACCAGAGCAGAGTAGGGCCCTATCTGCTGCCATACTGCTGATGACTGCTGTTCTTATAAAAACGGGAAACTTGGGCACAGACACACCCCAGGACAGTGCCATGTGAAGATGAAGCCAGAGCTCCAGGAGCCAAGAAACACCAGAGATCACCAGCAAACCCCCAGCAGGTAGGCAGGAGGCATGAAGCAGGCTTTCCCTGACAGCCTCTGCGGGACCCAACGCTGCCAACACCTAGATCAGACCTTTGTCCTTCAGAACTGAGACAATAAATTTCTACAGTTGAAATGTCTACCTGCCTTGTAGCACTTGGTTAAGGCAACCTTAGGAAACTAGCACCCTCCTCCTTTCGCCGAAAGATGAGTGAAGGTGAGGAAAGGTGCTTGAGACCTGAACTCTCATTCTGCCCCGAGTGCCAAACTCTAACATTAACTCCTTTGGTCTTCCCACAATGTGGAGATAAAAAAAAGCAGGCAGCACCCTCGCGGCAGCGGGGATGGAAAGCTACTCTGAACTGATTGAATTTTGCCCAGGATCACAGTTTGGTTCTCATCAAACTTTTCTAGAACCGTGTAAATTTTTTTCTTCATTCAAACCACTGTTCTCTAGATGCCTCCTATATTGCTTTGTTGTTCATTCACTTATGATGTATGATTAATGACAGCAAAAAGCCAAAGCTCTGGAAATCTGGTTGGAATTCATGTTTTCCCAGTTTCCAGCTTTACAACTGAGCAAACTTCAAGCCTTAACTGTGACCCATGGAGTGTTGGACCCTGGGCAAGCCTTGCTGATGGGGAAGGAAAGGTCTGGGAACACCCTCTACCCACAAGGAGACTACAGTTCCGCAGAGGAAACAAGATTAAAGGGAGATGCACTGCACAATGTCCATATAATAGTAAAAGACAATAATGTGAGAGGAGTCCAGGCAATGGCCAAATGAAAGCCGTGTCAACCAGAGCAATGAGCTTGGAAAAGAAAGGAAGAAGTATGGGTAAATCAAGATGAACACAGATAAATTAAGACGTGCAATAGCTTGAAATTCAGGCTTTGCCCAAGTCAAGGGGAACTTGAAACTTAAGTTTCCAGATCACAACTAAATTTAGAGCCAGAGTTTTAAGTGGGTTTGAAACCTGGCCAAATTGCCTGTCTTTCAGGTTCAATTTCTTGATGTATTTGAAGCCACAAACATGGCATTTCTAAACAGAGGAACCAAAAGTCAAAGGAAGTCAACTGAGTTGGGTCCCCAGTTGACCCTCAGAAACCCTGCCAAGGCTGCCATGAGAATCAGCAGTGCTGCCCCCACCCCAGCATCCCGAGGGGGACACACCAAGCATTCAAGGGAAGCAAAACAGATGAAGCTGAAAGGTCAGACACAATGGAGACAAATGGATTTAGAATTTGGAAATACACTGAAGGCTCACGACCCATTCCCTCTGGTGTGCTGTGGTTACAGGCTGCTTCCTAGGCAAGCCCCAAGTTCAATTAGGTTCACCCCAAGGTGTACAGTCAAGTTCACACCTTGATTTTTCAGTTCACTCAGGGGCACATGGGCTCTGGGGAATCAAGACATAACCACTAGCTGACAGAAGGACAGAAGGGAACAAATGTGCCCTTTACGTGATGGGGTAACTGGTAGGTCCACTCTGGAAATCAAATCCCAAGCCTCTGAGTGACCAGAGAGTAAAGAAAAATAAGTTAGTGGCCTCTGCTCTTTGGATCCTGATTTTCTCACCTAGAATATACAGGGATCAGATTTTGGTGGCTTGTACAGACTTTCCATTCCCAAATTCCTATTCTAAGAAAATCAGTGCCTTTCTCTAGAATCAGGTACCTTATCCATTGAGCACCACAGCTGCTTTAATAGCTCCTCAAACTTTCTCTGTAAAGAGGGAGATCTGTATAAAGCAACAGGCCTCTGAGACGGGCCGGCTGTGGCAGGGCACCATCAGGAAAGACCTCCATCTCTGTCACCACCGGTGCCTTTAGTCACAGTCTCTTTGGTTTGACTTCTCCAACCCTGGATGACAGCTTTATTGGTTCCCTTTAGAAAGCGTAACAGTCTGATTTTCTAGTATCATAAAGTCCAGTACGATCTAAATTAAAACTTCAACCTCTTATCAGTACAGACTTCTGACCTCCCTCCCCTCTGCTCTGGGGTCTCAGCGGAAACTCAGAGACAACACGGACGGCCCCATCTAGCCCCTCTTACGTATATGGAAGGTATGATTGGTTCAGTATTGTGTTTTGTCCTCTTCACTAAGTTATGTGTGGCACAGACCAGCCCCGCATCTCAATGGCTTCAGACAACAAGGTTGCCTTCTCACTCACACTTTATGTGCCTGCAGGTGTGGTTCTGCTCCACGTGTCTTTATTCTAGGGCCCAGGCTGAAGGAGCGTCCCCATCTGGAACGTGCCACTCTCGTGGCAGAGGGAAAATCTCAACGGATTTTAAAGCTTCCAATCAGATGCGGTGTACACCACTTCCTGCTCACATTCCATTGGCCAACGCAAGTCAGGCAATCATACCCAACAACAAGGGCACCAGGAGGTACACTCCTCCCCAAGGGGGGAACTGTGAATCACATAGCAGCAGGCAGGGGTGTGTGGTCCTCTCATGGGTGAGCAGAAAATAAGGGGAAACAGTAAGCTCGTCTACCACAGTAATCTTTAATAATTTCCTAGAAATTTATCATTTCATTTGAGTCTATTCAATTGATATGACATCAGTTACAGTTCATCTCACAGTAATCACGTTTTAGACTGTATACTCCTATGTTCTAAGGTTGTCCCAGTTTCTAATTTACATCTCATGGTAGGCTGTTCTCAAGAGGGGCAGTCACAGATATGCTATTCTAGTTTATATTTCTTTTTTTAAATATATTTTATTGATTATACCATTACAATTGTTCTATTCCCCCCTTCATTCCCCTCCACCTGCACCCTCCCTCCCCCACCATTCTCCCCCCCTTAGTTTATAACCACGTGTCTCAAGTTCTTTGGATTCTATATTTCCCCCACTATTCTCGCCCTCCCCCCTATCTATTTTCTACCTACTGTCTATGCTATTTTCTGTGCCTTCTCCCCCCTTCTCCTCCTCCCACCCCCCTGTTTCTAACCCTCCATGTGTTCTTCATTTCTATGGTTCCACTCCTGATCTAGCTGTCCTCTTAGTTTCCTTTTGTTTTAGGTGTGGTTGTTAATAACTGTGTTTGCTGTCCTTTCACTGTTAATATTTTTCATCTTCTTTTTCTTAGATAAGTCCCTTTAGCATTTCATATAATAAGGGCTTGGTGATGATGAACTCCTTGAACTTGACCTTATCTGAGAAGCACTTTATCTGTCCTTCCATTCTAAATGAAAGTTTTGCTGGATAAAGCAATCTTGGCTGTAGGTCTTTGGATTTCATGACTTGGAATACTTCTTTCCAGCCCCTTCTTGCCTGTAAGGTCTCTTTTGAGAAATCCGCTGACAGTCTGATGGGTACTCCTTTGTAGGTGACTGTCCCCTTATCCCTTGCTGCTTCTAGGATTCTCTCCTTCATTTTGGTCTTGGCTAATGTAATTATGATGTGCCTTGGTGTGTTCCTTCTTGGGTCCAACTTCTTTGGCACTCTCTGAGCTTCCTGGATTTCCTGGAAGTCTATTTCCTTTGCCAGACTGGGGAAGTTCTCCTTTATTATTTGTTCAAATACGTTTTCCACTCGTGGCTGTTTCTTTCCCCCTTCTGGTACCCCTATAATTCGGATGTTGGAACGTTTAAAGATGTCCTGGAGGTTCCTAAGCCTCTCCTCATTTTTTTGAATTCTCATTTCTTCATTCCTTTCTGGTGGGATGTTTTGTTCTTCCTTCTGGTCCATTCCATTGATTTGAGTCCCAGTTTCCTTTCCATCACTATTGGTTTCCTGTGCATCTCCCTTCATTTCAATTAGTTTAGCCTTCATATGTTCCTCTAATTTGTGACTATGTTCCTCTAATTTGTGACTATAATCTACCAGTTCTGTGAGCATCCTGATAAATAGTGTCTTGAATTGTGCTTCTGAGAGGCTGGCAATTTCTCGGTCGCTTAGAGTTATTGGCTCTGGGACTTTGAGTTCTTCTTGCGCCATCTTTCGGGTTGTTCGTGCCTGTTCCATAGCAGGATCAGAGCCCTAAAGTGTTCACTAGAACAGGGCAACTAAGTCGCTGGGTTGTGACGTTATATGTGGGGGCGGGGTCAAAGACGGACAATGGCTCTCACTGGTATTGCAGGGCAACTAAGTCGCTGGGTTGTGACGCTGTATGTGGGGGCGGGGTCAAAGAGGGACTATGGCGTCCTGTCCGCCACCTGCCGCCACGGCCCTCACCAGTGCCGCAGTTGCTGCCGTCACCGGGCCCACGCGTCTCGTCCCACTGCACGCGAGTGTGCCACCGCCGTCAGCCCTCGCCCCCTGGGGCCTGCGTGGTCTGTCTCACTGTGCGCGAATATGCGCCTGCAGTCTGCCCCGCACCCCAACTGGTTCCCGTCTGCCTGCGCGCCTGGGTCGGGGGCCCTGTCCTGCCCGACCCTGCTCGCTGCTGCCTACGCCCCTCTTACCGTCCCCATTGAACAGTTAGATGTAGTCGGACTTCCGTATAATTCAATTTTCTGTCCTTTGGTTGTGTCTTTGTTTCTCCAAACCTTTGTTGTATTCAAACTTGGTTGTCGGAGAAGGCACAGTGTTTCCACCTATGCCTCCATCTTGGCGGAAGTCCCCTAGTTTATATTTCTAAAAGATACATTTTCTCATCGTGTCCCCAGATTTGTGGACCTAAGGCCCCTCAATTCTGACTGACATTTACTTGAGGAAGAAGGAGGTAGGAAAATGGGTACTGGAGGCCAGTGCCTTCCTCACTGCCTGGCTCATAGTAAGGGCTCAGCTGGGTGCTGAGTGAGACAATGACCAAATGAATGGCCTGTGGTAACTATGGACTGTGTCCCTAGAGGGCCTGATGATGCATAGGGTCAGGCTTTGATTGCAACAGGAAGAAACGGTGTTCAGTGTTGGAGCAAACTTCAGGGTTGTGGCTGCCAGACTCTTAAGGTGGCTTACATGATTCTGACCTCCTGGTGTTCATGTCCTTGTGTGATCCCCACTTCTTCAGTGTGGGACCTGTGACTTGCTTCTACCCAGTAGAATATGACAGGTTGTATGAGATTACAGGTATGTGATGGCGTGTTTACATTACATAAAACTACAACACCTGTCTTACTGGTGTCTCTCACTCCCTTGCTGGCTTTGAAAAAGCAAGCTGCCATCTTGGGGCTGCCTTTGTGGGAAAGCCTATTGTGGCAAAGAACAGAGGGCAGCCGCTGGGCACTGGGGGTGGACTCCAGCTGACAGCCACAAAGGAAGTGAGGCCTTCAGTCCTACAGGGTCCAAGAGATCCCTTCTGAGCCCTAGCTGACAGGTGGATTGCGCTTTGTGAGACCACGTGTGGAGGACGCAGCTAAGCCTCACCCAGGCTCCTGACTCATAGGCACTGAGATAGAGAATCAGTTTGGTTAAGCCAAGCATGGCGATTTGTTCCTCAGTAATAGCAAACTAAACCATTTAGCTCTACAAGACCCTCCCTACATAGTCTTGAGGAAGATGTCATCCCCATGGCGCACCAGAACACTGGGCTCAGGAGGCAGAATGACTTGCCCAAAGCTATCAACTATCGGGTGTCAAAGGATGAGGACCCACCCTTCCTGCCTTCTTCCTCGGGGAGTTTGAGAGTGCTGGGAGGACCTCCCTGCCTGGGGCGCTGCAAGCCCATCTCTCTGCTAATGCTTCTGGGATTATCTGATCAAGGAATGGTTAGCTGGCAGGCAGGGGACCTTAGCTGTGGGGTTTTGCCTGCGATGCCATGAGAACAGAAGACCCAACTAAACTACGTCTAGTCCAAAGGCCGAGCTCTCTTCATGCCCAGGAAAGTTACTGGGAAACTACTAATTTAGGCAACAGAACCTAACAGCCAACAGCTGAGGAGCTTTGCTCCCAACTAGCCTCTCTACCAGCTCAACAAGTAAACTGCGTATCAGTCAGGATGACCCAGTAACTTCGTTCAAGTGTCTCTTCTAGAAAATTGAGGCTGTGTTAGTATCAGAAGGGCTTATGGGATCATTCTACGAGGAAGTAAGGCATGAGCCACAGAGCAAAGAACCCAGGAAAATCAGAAAATCTGTACTTCTCTCAACAGCTGTGGGGCTATGGGGCAGAAGTGAACTTGTATGACCCCCCTGAGAAGTAGAGGCCCCCAGCTTTCAAGTAGGAGGGTCTGTTTTTTAATATGGAAGTTGTTGATAGTAGTTGTGTTCTTATATCTGTGGTACAGACAATTCCTAAAGATAAAGAAATCCACTAAAAATTTAGTAACATTTTTCAATGGATTTGCACGTGGCTCCTTACAAAAGGCCTCGTGCCTGTTGAGTCCACATTTGCAGTATCGATATTTCTCTAGCCTAAATCAAAACACTGGCTTGGACTCATTTGGTGAACTCACTGGTACTGCTTTGTAGCTTATGTCAGTTTGAAGTCTGGTTGAAATGGTGAAAGTTTCTACCTTAAATCTGGTCACACATCCAGCTTGTTTCAGAATTTAAATGTCGGTGCCATTGTGTTCAAAAACAGAACATCACTGTATAATGTGAAGCCCAGTAGAAGCTCCGAAGTGCCCAGATGATACAGAACAATGTCTCATTGAAGATAAAAGACATAATTTCATTTCCAAAAGCAAAAAAAAAAGTTTTTTTCAACGAGGTGCCAAATGTATGATTCATGCTTGTCACGTGGGAAACAGTAGCAGTTAAAAATTCAGATTTGGAAATAGACTTTCACATGAATACCAGCTCTGCTCTTGTGAGCTCTCTACCCCTGGCAGGTGTCTTAGATTCTCTGACCTTCAGTTCTCTCAGATCAAAACGAGCTTGTTTTCTTTTCCTGCATAACAAATGACCACAAACAAACCCATTCACTATTCATAGTTCCTATAGGTCAGCATCCAGATGGGGTCCTCTGCCCAGGGATCCCCAAGGCTGAAATCGAGGTGCTGGCCAGCCTGCATTCTCCTCTGGAGACTCTAGAAAAGAATCTGCTTTCAAGTTCATTCAGGGGTTGGCAGAATTCAACTCCCTGCTGTGTGATTGAGGTCCCCCTTTGCTTTTTGGCCACTGGTCGGGACTGCTCTTGGCTCCGGGAGGCTGCCCTCAGCTCCTCCCCATGTGGCCTCTCCATCAGCAGTCGACAACAAGGCAGCTCACTTTTTGGGGTCAACAGCAGCATCTCTTCCTCTCTGCAAAAGTGATGTTTTATATAACCTAATCACGGGGTTAACGATCCCATCGCCTTTGTCTTATCACATAACTTAAGCGCGAGAGTGGCGGTCTACCATATTCGCAGGTCCTGCCCACACTCAACAGGGGGACATTATGTAGGACATGTATTCCAGAGGCCAGAACTCTTGGGGGCCACCCTAGAATCCTACCTGCCACGGGGCTGTGGGATTAAATAAGACACTGTTTGTAAAGTGCTCACTACTGCCCGTGGCTCACGGAAACCTCCACATGTGGACATCACAGTGTGTGTGGCAGGCAAAATAATGGCCCTCGAAGATAACCCTGGAACCCGTAAATATGTTATGCCACATGGCAAAGAGAATGAAGGCTGTAGACAGGGTCAGTTGGCTGTAACATAGGGAGATTATCACGAATCAGCTCTTTCTATCATTGTAGGAGGAAGGAAAGAGATTTGGAACCAGAGGAACGGCAGGATGGGCCCAGCACAGTTGGCTTTGACAATGGAAGAAGAGAACCGAGAGCCAAGGAATGTGGGTGGCAAGGAAGGCGGCCAAGCTGGGTGGGGCAAGAAATAGATTTTCCCCTAGAGTCTCCAGAAAAAAAAAAAAACACCCTTGTTGTCACCCTGACTTTAGCCCAGTGAGACCCATTTCAGACTTCCGACCTCCGGAGCTGAAAAATAATAAATCTCTGTTGTTTTAGGCCACTGTGTTTATTGTGATTTGTTACAACATCCATAGAAAACAAATACATAGATTACATAGGTTATTGGAACTAAACAAAGGTTGAAATTTATCATCTCACTAATCATTTATAACAGCCGATTGAAAAACTGTGAAGTATAAAATCTAAAAGGGAGAAAGCAATAGCTCCCCTCTGCCCAGCCCCTGCTCGGCCTGAGCATCCATGCTGCGAGGCCTGTGCAGCAGGAAGACAGAGCCGTTCAGAGGAGACACATCCCTCGGACAACAGTGGAGAACAAGAGCTGAAAGACCGTTGCAGAGTGGGGACTGGATGGGGTTGTTGGGAAATATCTGAAGGGCTGTCTTTTGGAAGAGAACTTCGAAGTGCCGTGTACAGCCCCAAGGGGAGAATCTACTGGGTACTCAGCACTCAGCTCAGCAGGAGTAATTCCTTCCTGGAAGTTGAGGATTATGTCTATTAGAAATAACCGAGACCAGAACAAACAACAGCTTAAATGAGAGAAGCGTCTTTTCTGTCCTGGTAAGTGCCTTCTGGAGGTGAGCAGTCCAGGACTGCTTCGATGGCTTTGTGATATCATGGTCCCAGGCTCCTTCTCCCTGGCACACTGCCTGTCTGGCTTGGGGTTCCGGCCCACATGGCCCAAGACAGAGAACACCACACCCGCGTTCCCGGAAATGGGAAGGGGAAAGGCATAGCCTTTAAGTTCTCATCCCAGAATGAACATCACTTTTGCCCTCAGTCCAAAGACAACATAAGGATAGCCCTCACCTGGCAACAAAGGAAACTAGGAAAATCATCCTTATTCTGGGTGGCCATGTGACCTGCTAAAAAACTGGAGGTTCTATTACCATGGGAGAGGAGCGGGACACTGGGGGTGCTGGGGGAGGGGGCGACCAGCAGGCACTGCACAGTGACGACTGGTTATTTTGGACCCAGGGATTTCCCTCTCTGTGATGGACCCTCACGGTTTGGGCGCTCCAGTAGCACCCTGGTTTCTTTTTCAGGAGTGGATCTCTCTCCCAGGAACTATTAACGGAGGTGCCACTCTCCCACAGCCAAGAGCTCCATCATTCATTCCACCTCCAGCCTCAGGGAAATACCAATTCCTGTCACCCCTCAAAATGCCTAGTGCCTGCCTTTTCTCATACCAGTTCTCAGACCTTTCCTTGCCATTCTGATAATTTCCTTTCCATTATGATCAGTTAGAGAGGAGCTTCTGTTGCTTGCAGCCCATGACCCCTCACAGAGGCACTGTCCCTGAGTCTTCCAGCAGAAGCCTGCAACTGTTGGCAGGACCAGAAGCGATCCCGTTGTAGGGCAGCCCATGTTCTAGTGTTACACTGGAGAGCCAGAGGGCATAACACCCACTAAGTGAAATGATTTACGTGAGGGTTTATACTGCCATCACTGAGGCACTCGGGATGAGCAATCAGAGCTGGTACAGGACATACTGATCCCATTAAGCAGTGGTTGGCAAACTTTTTCTCTCTTTTCTTTTCCTTTTTTTTCAAAGGCCAGATCACAAGTAGTTTAGTCTCCGTCACAACTGCTCCATTCTGCCTTATAATGTGAAAGCAGCCACCAATAATACATAAAGGAATGGACGTGTCTGAGTTCCAATAAAGCTTTATGCCAAAAATAGACAGCAGGCTGGTTTTGGCCTGTGGGTCCTATTTTGCTGACTCTGCCATTAAGGATTCAACTCTTTCTCTCTCTTCCTGCTCTGCCTTAGCATGAGGCTCTTGTCATTATGCTTGTCCCATCATTGCCAGAGGCAGCTGGCTACCCTACCTCTACCATCATCTCCTTTTAAAATGTCTTGCTAAGCCCTGGCTGGTATAGCTCAGTGGATTGAGCATGGGCCTGCAAACCAGATGATTGCGGTTCGATTCCAAGTCAGGGCACATGCCTGGGTTGCAGGCCAGTTCCCGGCAGGGGAAGCACAAGAGGAAACCACACATTGATATTTCTCTCCCTCTCTCCTTCCCTTCCCCTCTAAAGATAAATAAATAAAATCTTTTAAAAAATAAATAAAATAAAAAGTCTTGCTAGATGTCACCCAGTCACTCCCACCTGCATCTTGTTGGCCCAACCCATATCACATGGCCACCTCCATCAGAAAAGAGAATGGAATGTGGTGGATTGTAGAGGGATCCTGTCCCACTCTGAATAAAGCACCGTGTGTCATGGAAGGAAGGGGAAAGGGACAGAGAGAGGGAGGCGGGGTGGCAGACAGCAAGGAGCAGGGGCAGGCAATAAACAGTGTGTACCACAGGCCAGCACTTGTTCACTATGGTGTCCCCACACCCAGCACAGCGCCGGGCACACGGTGAGGAGGAAAAAGAGGATGGTAACAACTATGGAGCCAGGGGCTGGGCTAATGAATTTCCATGCATTTGCTTGTTTAACCCTAAGCACAGCCCTGTAGCATAGGTACTATTATCCTTCCGGTTTACACACGGCGGAGACTGAAGTTATGCATCTTGCCTGAGAGCACAATTAGGAAGCAGTGCAGCCAGGATTCAAACCTACGTATATCTGACTTTGAGCCAGCGCTCAAAGCCACCAAGTTATGTTTATGGAAAGACTGAGGCTGAACCAGACGACCTTGACATTGACGGGCGCCTCCACCCTGATAGGCTGTGATAGCTACTGTGGCTTAAGCAAACTGAGACGGAGCCTTTCTGTGGTTTCCACCTCGTGCCCAGGACAAGGCTCCAATTACTGTCCTTTCTAATTTCTTTCTCCCCAGTTATGCTGACCATAGTTTCTGCAACAAAAATCAGGACACATTCATCTGGCACTGGCCTGACACATGGCCTCCCAACACAGCAGGCTGTGTGAAATCAAGACTTTCTTGGAAATTCTGGGACACAGAATTGCTACCCCGGGTCCCTCTCAATTGGGAATGAAGGCTTCATCCGGCCGAGAAGCAAGGGCCGAGGTCACTGCCTCTGACTCTCATGTTCATTCAGGGCTGAGGAGATGGAAGGTAGCTGTGGACATTTGGAAATGATGGAACCTGTAGATTTTTCTGCCTCCAAGTAGGACTGGTCATCAGAAATCTGGAAAATTTGGTCTGCGTGCCACAACTCCAGAGTATGGGCCTGGCTAAGATGCCCGGAGAATTAGAAGGGGAGAACTTCATGATGTCCACGCAGGTTCTCACTGCAAACTCAAGAAGGAAGCCCACAGAGGTGAGTGCAGACGGGAGCTAGCAGGACAGACTGGACCTTCTCAACTCACTCAGCCTGGAGATCCCAGGAGTAGGAGGGAGAAGGAGTGGGGGTGACGCTGCCAGTGTCACCCACCCCCCTTCAGAGACTAGTCCCCGGGTGCCCCCTCATGATGCTGGGCTGCCTTCATGTTCCCCCAGCCTCCTCCCAGAAGCCACTGGACACAACACCTCTCTCCCAAAAAGCCCCTTTCTGTGATCTCAGCTGCCCTCCTCATCAAACAGAGGGACACTGTCCTTACCCGTATAGCTATTTTATAACTGAGGACACAGTGTCACTAGGGATTGAGTGACGCCCACTATAGCTCAGTGGAGGAGCCAGAAAATACATTCTAGGCTTCCCACACCCCCACTCACCGCACCACTGGGCACCCTGAGCTGCAACCCACCCTCCAGCCCCCCACCCCTGCCAAATGCAGGCTTGGAAGCAAATGGAAAGAAGTTACCAGGGCAGATGTGTGAGGTTCTGCTGAGGGTGGTGTGGGGGCCAACAGGGTCACCACAGTCCTCTGTGCTGGGGCTCAGCAAAGAGAAGACAGTCCTGGCCTCATCTCCTCCTGAGTCCTTCTCTCATCGTGTGCCAACCACATAAATACTTGTAAATTCTCCAAAGGGCCACGGTGCCTCAGAGCTTCCTTCCTTGTTGCTCCCTTAGCTGAAAGGGTCTCCCCCCAAAAATAGGACCCCTGAGGAAGGGGGGCCATGTTGGGTGACCCAAAGAGTGCTACTTCCCATCTGAAAGTTGGGAGAGGGGGCCCACCCTCCCAGAGCTGCAGGGAGGGTGTGATGAGAAGAGGTAGTCAGGGTGCCTCAGACCACACCCGGCACATGGGAGCCAAGGGGCAGAAACACTGAGAAGCTGAAGGTTTCTAGGTGTCCGGGCCACTGCTGAAAGAAAGGGACAGCCTTGGGAGAGAGGACTGGGGACTCTGTGGCAAATTGTGTTGATGCCACAAGTTTTATTAGGGCAGGAAGAATAGGGTTTATATCAAGCCACAGCCTTGATATAAGCTGCCAGTGGACAGAGGCAGCAGAACAAGCGTGGACTCTGGAGCCTGCCCAGCTGGGTTCAATCCCAGCTGTCCGCACACTAGCAAGATAGTGAACTTCTCTGTACTCTGTTGAGCCACTCTGTTTGTCAGTTTCCTCATCTGCCAAATGGGCGAAGGGCATTAATGGGCCATCTTGGGAAAGTCACTTAGTAGGACTCCTGACACCCGGTGAGCCCTGGGAAAGTGCTTCCTATTATTACTCAAACCAACCCAAGCAGCCACCATTGCGTGAGCAATGATAACGCGGCCGGCGCAGAGCCAGGCCATATCCCCCATCTTGGGTTTTCACACAGCCCACCACGCAATCACCAAGAAGAGAAAGGCTCAGAGAAAAGTCATGACTTGCCAGGGCCATCCAGGCAGAAAGTGACTGAGCTGGGATTGGATCCCCAATTATCTGGTGCAAGAGCAGAAGCCAGGGCATGAGATTTTACAGTCACTTTGGGAGGCAAATTATGGGGAACCAAAATTCCTCTGTCCAAGTCCATCTGTTTTCACCATCTATTTCTTGCCTCCTTACCTGAAAAATGATACAGAGCAAATAGAAAGAACTCCCAAAGTGCTTTGGGAATTAGAACAGTAAGTTTTTTGAAAGCTGATCGAAACATCAGAACTGGTTCCCAGATTCTCATTCTGGCCCCACACTTGGGCTCCCTGAGGGCCACATGCTCCCAGCTGCGGAGGAGAGCCCTGGCATCCTAGACACACAGCTGTGCCATCGGCAGTGCACAGGGCCGTCCACATAGAGCCTTTGGGCTATCTAAGGAGACGGCACGTGTCTCCTCTGGGGTTCTCTGCCCGGCTCCACTCCCATCCCGTGTGTCCTGTGACTCATCTTGGGCAGAAGGCTGGGGATGTGGGGCCACTTTCTCAAATATCACTTGTCCGTATATGAGGAGCCTCCATTTAGTAGTGTCCCCATGACCTTTCCTGAGATGGTATATTCTCATATCTGTTTCCCCTTCTTCCACCGACCCTGACTCCTGCTACACAGTTCTCTTTCTAAACCAATTAAAGACCCTGGCCAATCACAAGGTTGACACTCTGCAACCAACACTCAGAAGGCCTGATGTGAGGCCAAGTCTGGGGACGTACACTCCCTGACCTCTTCTCTCTTGCCTGCCCTCAGCCCTGCTGGAGAGATCCAAGATGGAGACATTTTAATCAGATGATGGTGGCCTTTAGTGGGGGCCTCAAAGGGAATGATATAGCCACATCACAAACCTTCCTGCCCTCAGCTACCTCTTCTTCCAATTAGGGGCCCCTCCCTTCTCATAGCAGTTCCCAGAAATGCAATCTGCCTCCAGAAGAAGCCTCATTGCCTGGATTTATTCCTGGTACCAGAATCAGCATCTCTGAAGAGAACCCAGTCAGCAGACACCATAAAACCACAGGCTGTGAGAGCCACCCAACATGGAACTCGCTGGCCCTGTAGGAGGTCCTGACTTCCCATCGCCACAGTCTACAGGTCAAGGAGAGAAGAGACCAGAGGATACAATCCCACCGCACACATCAGAACCCCACTCATTCCAGACCCCACCACCAAGATATTGAGGCTGTACACCTGTGAGGGGCTCAGACACCCAAGTCATCTTAATGTCTCCCAGCCATGGTTAAAAACCATCGGGTCAGACCATCTTCATGCAGGTCTGTGAGGGGCTTGTGTTGGGGGTTGATGGTTAAATCTGGCTCGGTTCAACCTACACGTATTGGAGAACTGTTCTGTTGCATAAACTTGTGTTGAGGCATGTGAAGTTGAATAAGGTGAAACCATGGTCCTCAGGGTACTGGCAGGCTCCCAGCTAAGAATAAGACAATCACCTGTCAGCCCCTTCCAAACCCACGACCCAGAGTACCGCGATGCACAACTCTAGGGGGCACCCTTCACGCTGTAGACCTTGGGGATGTCTCCAAGGATGTTTGCAATGTGGAGCGATGCATCTGGTGTCCACAACCATGCTACTGCAGGCACCCGTGTAGTGATGAAAGCCAACATCAGCTCACTCTCTGGACATGCATGGATTTCAATAAGCCACACCCTAACTGCAGTCCAGCTTTATCTCACTTCACTCATTCCAAAACACAAGCCAGTTGTTTTTCCTAACTAGATTATAAACTCTCCAGCAGAGTTTTTATTCTGAGGACAAACATACAATGCCTTGTCCAGTCCAGGCTGCTCCTGAGGTTGAGAGGAGCAAATAAGAATTGCATCACAACAACCCAGAACTGTCCCGGAGTGTAGTCCTTTGGCTTCCATCCCTGCTCTGCCCTCCTCAGTGCCTAGCACAGAATTTTGCACATCAAAAATATTGAGAATATTAAATATTGTGTTGCTTGTGGGGTTTGCTTCCCTCTTATCAGCTGAACCACGTTCAGAAACATTCTTCATTTTGAGAGTCTCTCACTCTACAGCAACAAAGGGGTAGCCTCCTCAGCACTCTGTATTGAATTACTTTCCCTGGTAGACCGAGCAAAGCCAGATTGCAATGGCCTTCAGCAACCAGAGTCTAAGAAAAAGGGCATGCAGTTGACTCAGCCCCGCCCCCCATGGGTGTTCAAAGGAGCAAAGTCATGGCCCTGCTCTCCAATGTGGAGCCTGGTTAAAAGATCATTAGGCCTTTTTCCTGATGAATGGGGAAGGTCAGCAAGATTTTACTCTCCTCGTAGAACACAGCAGAGTAATAGTAGAGCACTAGTAGAATCATAAACGAATGACTAGATACACGAACTTTTGGACCAACACATGGCCCTGAACCCACAGGCAGTGGGCCAAGACCATGAAGCCACTGAAGCCAGGGCATCTTGTCTCTGCCCTTCCCACTGCAACTCCTCCAGATGCCAGGTCCCCACGCGGCTCCTCCTGATAGAAAATTTCTCCCCTGGCCACGTATACTTTCCTGTACCTGCCCCCACACCAAAAGGCACCTGTCTTTTGTTGCAAGCCCTTTACCATGGGCCTTACCCTCCAAAAAAATAAATAAATAAAACCTACTCAGGTACTGAGGTCTGCTAATGAGTAAAGCAGGCTGCTCCGCTCTGGTTAGCTATTTCTTTTTGACAGGAGCCTTCTTGACCCGAAAGGCACGTCTCTTAGGAAGAGGATTTCTATTTCAGAACATCTTAGAGCTCGTTAAAATTACATCCTGTGTAAGTGGACACTTCTCAGCTGGCCCACAAAGAAAGAACTGAGGCCAAACCCATCAGTGGCTGGAAAGTGGTGTCTGGGACTATAGGCTGTGTTCTTCGGTTTTGTTTGTGACTTGCTCGCAGCCCAGGGTCTTGAAAATAGACTCGCTGTCATCCTTGGGGCTCATGTCTGTGTGAGTGTTCTGTCACAGAGCCCACGTGGAGTGACAGACACGTGTGCACAGCAATGCAAGAGGATGGGCCCCACCGGGAACCTGGAGAGGTTTTGTGTGTGGGTAGGGGCAGTCAGAGGGTGGGAGCCTGTCGGCAGGTACCATGCTCCGTGGCAAGTGTTTAAGAGACATGGGGAGAGGAACGGCAGCTGAGGCGGCCCAGTGTCTCCAAAAGCTGTGAGTTGAAAGGCAAGGGTGGCGGCTCACCTGTCTTTCTCACCGCCTCTCTTCACAGATGGTTTTGTTTTGCCAAACGGAATTAAAATGCTGATTAGAATTAGAGTCTCAGTTTAAGGCTTCAAACAGCATTCTCTTGAACTCTCATTAGGGGACAGCTTCTCGTCAGCCACTCAGCAAGGAACACATGGTCACCACTTGCAGGGACTGCAGTGTCCCTCAAACATTGCAAATGCGTCCAGGGCCTCCACCCCTCTGCCCAAAGGTGATGCTTCCAGAGGCCAGGAAGTAACTGTCTCCTAATTCCCCGAGCCACTGAAGAGCACTGTGTTGCCTGGCACAAGGCGGCCTCAGCCTGTCAGTGCCTCCGCATTCCTGAGTCAGGGCCCTTCCCCAGATGCCCAGGGTCTTCCTCTGACCCTGCAGGGAGAAGCAAACTTCATTGAACATCCAGGCGTCCCAGGCGCTCTGCTAAGCACCCAGCTCTCGCCATCTCATTTCATCTCCACAGCCCAAATGCAAAGAGAGAAGTAACTTTCTGCTCACGCAGATGGGCCCTGTCAGAGCAAAATTTGGAATGATCTCTGTAGTTCCACAGCTTATGCTCCTTAAGCGCCTTCTTCCCTTCTTACTCCCAGTCGAAACTTAACTGTCAGCCTTTCCAAACCCTTTGAGTCTAGCTCTCTGATAACTGAAAAGTCAATAAACAAGTAAGCGCTCCATTATTCGCAGTTGCTAATGGTTTGAAATGGTTGAAATGTCCGCTCCTTTCTTTCTTTGTCTGGGATTGCTGACTTTCTGTTCTGGATACCCAGATGGCGCCTCTCCCCGCACCTCCACACCTCCGCTTTGAGTTCCCTTACCTCCCTTCCTATCTGCTGGTGACAGACCCTGCTCACCCCTCAAACGGATACTCAGCCACGTGAGGGAGAGACCGGGCAGCCTGAACCCAGAAGGAGATGGGCAGAGACCAAGCAGGCCCATAGTTACTGCTGTCATGAACAGCTAAAGCTCACTGGTGGATTTGGAAATGTTTCCATCTCCCGAAGCCCTCCCAGCTTTAAACTAGCATCTGACCTGTGGGCTGCAGGCCCTTCGGGTCCTCAGAGCTTCACAGACAGTTTGTAGATCCACACACGTGTCAGGCAGTGGCGCTGCAGGGCGCAGACAGGTATGCGTGGGGCGTATCACGTGCTGTTTTCAATGTATGTGGATTAATGACTACAAATTTATTTAAAAGTACTTTGTGCCTTTCAAGTATAGCCATTATCACATACACATTTATAAACTGTTTTTAGCTTTAAAGAGGCCTCCCTACTGAAAAATCATGGAAATCCTGAATTAAAATGTTATGTAGCGCCCCCCTCTCCCCCCGGTCTCAGCATTCCCAGGTCACAGACCTTCGTTTCATTCAACAGATGTTTGCTCGGGGCCCGCCACATGCCACACACCTTTCTAGGCAATGGGGGGTGTATCCGTGAGCGTGACAGAAGGACCGAAACCTCTGCCCTCCTTGTCCATGGGCAATTCATCCCAAGACTCCCAGTGAATGCCCAAAACCACAGATAGAAATGAACCCTGTATACACTATATTTTTCCTATACACACATTAATTCTGATAAAGTCTAATGTACAAACTAGGCACAGTACAGATTGACAACATAACTAATAATAAAACAGAATAATTATGATGATATACTGTAATCAAAGTTACATGAATCTGCTCTCTCTCTCCCCAAATATTTTATTGTCCTCTGCTCCCCCTTCTTCTGGTGCTGATGTGCTGGCCTCAGGCAACTAAAACCGTGGAAAGTGAGACTGCGGACGGGGGGACCGCCGTCCAACCTGGTCGGAGGTGACGGAAAATAATAAAATAGGCAAAAGGTATTGTGTGTTAGGTTAAAAGTGCCATAAAAAGTAAAATATAACAGGAGAAGGGGACAGGAAATTTCAGGTGTGGAACTGCAGCCGATCAGGGCGAACCTCACTGAGACACAGCTGTGAGGGTGGGAACTATTGTAGAGGCTTTCTAGCAACATTCTCAAGCCACAGACTTCACGCTGGGTGGGCACTGCAGATGTTAAAAGAGTGATGGGAGAGACATTAGGGGTCTTTTAGCACCTCACGGGATTCCTTACAAACTATACGTCGGCGCTTTCTGTCTGTGGTGCCTGGCCTCATGGAAACATGAAGGGACTGGGTGACTTTTGTCTTTTCATTTCCTTCAGATGAACTAAAATTTCCTCCTAAATGCCCTGTGTGGCAGAGCACAGGGCTCACCTTGACCCTCATGGTTTCTTTAGGCCTAGAGGCCAGACACCTGACCATGGAGCCAGCCAACCCCAGGCACACTCTTGTTCTGGAACTACCTGTCCTGCAACTTCAGCCTGTGTTGCCTTGAATTTTGACCTGCCCAGACACCACTTCCTGGCTTCCTGCTCCCCTCTGACTGAGCCTAACATGGGCCATGCCTTTTTTAACTCCTGGCTGGTCAAGAACAGACGCCCTTGACCTTCACAAATATTCACACTCTAGGCCCCAGGCATTAAGAACCATAAGTTTTCTGAATCTACATTTCAACTCCGTGGTATCACCTTTCCAACTACTAGAAACACTTTCTCTTTTGAAAGTCTCTTTTCCCCAAGAAACACAGTCCTGAGAGGCACCCACTGGGGAAGAGCAGGGGGCGCTGGCTGTGCACACCACCCTTCCCCCGTGTTACCCCACAGCGGATTTGCAGCCTCAGCAAACCTCCTGGTCACTGGCCTGGGGAGGAATCAAACTTCAAAAGTACAAATGCACCTTGGTGTTCACAGACACCAAGGTGCCAACCACACAGAGGCCTCTACCCTGCAGACTCATGACGGATAATTAGCCAAAAGTCCTAGTCCTGCTCCCCTCCTCAGGAATCGAGTCCCACTCCCTGGTGCACAAACACTCGGGGCCTGGGTGGGGCCACAGTGCAAGATTGTCTTAGTTTCAAGGAACAGAAAGAACCCCACTTAAACCGGGCAGGACTGGTGGAGAGGACATTCGGGATCAGGAACTGAAAAACGTCTTGGTATATAAAGAAGGGTTCTCCTGAGTCTTGGGCAAGAGGACAAAGCACCCCAAGAAAGCTGGAGAGGAACGAAGCCTACAGAAATAGAAGAAGGGGGTCAACAGCTCGCAGAGAGTTCTAGAAATTCACATTCTTGACTTCCCCCTTGGAGTGCGGGGACCAGCAGGGCTTCACCGGCTGGCCTCAGCACTGGGAGGCACCCAGGTCCACCTCCCCTTGCTCGGGCTAGTTTAAGTGGGGTTCTTTCTATTCCTTGAAACTAGGGTAATCCTGGACTGTGGCTCCACTCAGGCCCTGAATGTTTGTGCACCAGGCTGCTGCTCCCAGCTGTCGGGCTGGACTGGGCTGCATACTCCAAGCCGGGCAGTTGGAGAGCCTTCGGGGAGCCACGAGCCCACATCCCCATGGGGTTGTGGCTTGCTTCCAGACCCCTGTGCTAGGGGTCTTGTCTGCAGAGCTGCACATTTGCCTCAGTTTCCTGATTTGTCTTCCAGGTCTCCTTTCCTGCCCTAGGTTCCAATCCCCTTTCTAGCACATTTCAGGCCTGGTCTTTCATTTTTCAACACCTTTTTTTCTTTATTATGATAGCAATTGCCTTCTGATCATTAAATCAGGACAATGGTTACCTCTAGGAGACACATGAGAGGGAGCTGTTGGGGTGCTGGGAACATTTCATTTCTTGGCTTGGTGGTAGTAGCTGAAAGGGAGCTGACTTCACAACCACTGAGTAAGCAGCACATATATATGTTATACATTTTATATGTGTGTTAAGTATTCCATTAAAAAAAAAGGTGTTGACACAGAAGACATGGCCCCAGGCTTTGAAGAGGCTGCAGTCTCTTTAGGGTTTTGCTAGAACGTACAACTACAGAGATGTTTCCCTCCCCTCCTCCTCCTCTGCCCCCTCCTCCTCCAAACCCACATTTGCTCTTGCTCACCCTTCTGGTTTCTCTTCCTCCCCACCTTCCTGCAGAACTCACCGGTAACCCACAGTCCTCCATGCCTGCCTCTTTCTTTCTATCTTTGTCCAAGATTGCTGACTTTCAGTTCTGGATATCCAGATGGTGCCTCTCTCCACACATCCAAGTCCCCACCCTTATCTCTTTCTATCTGCCAGCAACAGACCCTCCTCTCTCCCCACCACCAACTTCCAACCCAACACTAAATGAGGGACAGGCTGGTGAGCCGTGGCCCAGAGGGAGGGGAGTGGAGACCAAGCAGGCCCTTAGTTGCTGCTGTCGTGAACAGCTAAAGCTCACCCGTGGATGTGGAACTGTTTCTGTCCCCCGAAGGCTTTCCGATTATTAGCAGGACTAGAACTGGTGGGGAGGCAGAAAGAAGGCTCAGACAATGGCAAGCGACACCACGATCTTGAATGGAAGACTCAAATCAAAAAACCATGTTAACCTTTCCTTAATCTCTCTTTTAATTTAATGGAATTCTAATAAAAGGCTGACAGTTTTTGAGCTAGATTATCTGATTCTAAATTCCACATGGAGAAATAAGCAAATAAAAACAACCCTGACAACTCTGAAAAAGAAGAGAAATGAGAAGGCCCTACCCTACCAGATATAAAACATGTATAACAGCTTAAAGAATTGTGATATTGGCGTGTTAATAGATAAGCTGATGGAACTGAATAGGAAGACCAGAAATGAATCCAAATAATATAAAATTTTGTTATAATAAATGAGTGCAAATAACAAAGAAGTTGGGCATCTCAAATAATTGGTGAAAAATAGAGTATTCAATAAGTAGCATTGGAATCTTACTAGCAAGTAGACAAGAATAAACTAGGTCTATGTTAGATCATTCAAAATTAATCAAAGACTTAAACAAAAGATAATAAAACTATAAAAGTGCTAGAAAAAGACTTGGAAGAATTCTTCTTAAAACCCTAGAGTAGAGAAGGCCTTTCTAACTATAATAGAATATTCATATTACAAAAGGGAGGGCTGATTTGATCACATGAAAACCAAAAGGTTCTGCACGGCCACAAAGCAGAGCTAACAAACAAGAAAACAAACAACCTAGTCTAAGATTTTCTTCAAATGCCAAAATGAGAAGAAATATTTGCAACTTATCTCACTGAAAAAAACCTGGTCTATATAATAAATAAACAGCTCCTACAAATGAATAGACCAATGTCAGAATAAAAATTGGCAAAGGAGAGGAAAAAGTTATTTTTTAAAAGAACTACAAATCTCCCATAAGCATTTAAGAATATGTACAATCTCACCATGGTAAATATAATGTACTTAAAACTATTCTACTTTTCTCCTATCAGAATGACAAAGTCTGAGGATTTGAACATACACAGTGGGCAAAACTGTGCAGAAAATGTTACTTCCATACACTGTGATAGGAATAAAATTGTCACAACAAAGCCCTAAAGAGGTCAGTTTGGTATCTATCAAACCATAAATGCATATACCCTGTGACCCAGCAATTCCACCAGTAGAAATTTATCCTCCAGGTATACCTGAAAATATGCAAAATGGCATGTGTGTGGAAGTGGCACCATTATGTGATGTTGTGTAAGGCTGGAAACAACCTAGATGTCTACCTAAATTCAACTCATCACTTGATTTCCATCCATGCCCCTCACGAAGGAGCCCGGGCTGCGTTGGTGGGGCAGGGACAGAGGGGCAGCAGCAAAGACTCATGCTCTCGTGTGGGCGCTGGGTGAGCCCCTTCGTTTGCTCCGGCTGGGATAAGGTACCGCCGGGGAGGAGAGCCAAGTGGACAGGTGTGGGGCACCTAGAACCAGATCAGCAGGAACAACACTGTGGGAACCAGAGGGAGATGGAACAGCTAGTCCCCTTTGACCTCTGACCTCTGACTTCTGGGGCCACAGCCTACCCTAGCTTCCCTGTGACTGCCTCCAGCGTCCAGCTGTTGGAGTTACCTCGACACTTGGCATTTGTGTAGGACTGTGCAGTCCACAAGGGGCTGTCACACACCTCATCCCATTAGGTGTGGCCTCCTGCAGCCTGTAGTGAGAAACTAGCCAGAGGAACCAGGAGAGGTCTGGGAGAGGGGGGTCTTTCTTTAGGGTGTCCCTGCCTTTCTCGGGCAAGTTCACTTTTCCATTTGGAGGCCTCCCCTGCCTGCAGCAGGGAAAGCAGGCAAACACCATGTCCAGGAAATGGAGAAAACCAAGGCAAATTCTGTCTGCCCACCCTGCTCCAGTCCCCACACCACCCCCTCCTTCTCAGAATAGCCTTGGGGAAGAGGAAAACATGGGTGGAGATGGGCATCTTCCTCTCCTCCCCGACTCCCTACAGCTGCTCACTGCCCCCGGGATGGCCAGCTGTGAGGGGCTGCTTCCTCTCCTGTGGGCAGGTTCCTGCCACCACACTTCCTGGGAGAGCAGTGCCTTCTGTTAGCCTGCTCTCCCCACATCCCAGGGCACCCTCCCTCTCTGACCTCTCGTAGCCTGGGCCACCCTGACCTTCCTCTAACGGCCCACGAAGTGATTCTAGTCTCCTCCCATATGAATGTGAGACAGCAACTTTGTCACCTCAAGGTACTACCAATCCACACATGCTGTGTGTGAGGGACAAAAGGGAAAAAGATGTCCAGGAACTAACATATTAACTAGCACAAACCCTCACTGCTTCAGAGGGCCTCGACGGGCACCCAGACACCCAACACGTGCATTCATGCATGCACACGCACACATGAAGTCGGTCTCCTGCAGGCTGCCCTGCTCCTTAGGCCTGGCCACATCTGTTCTTGCCTTTGTCGGAACCCTGTCCCCATAGTCACATCTTCTCTCCTTTGCTGGACCCACCATCCTGCCATCCACCAAGGAAAGGTTCCAAATTCCTGGGGTTTTATCACCCAGATTGATTTCTCTCTTCAACATCACAAAGAGGCAGGATGAGTTGATGGTTGGAGGTACACAGAGCCCCAGGGTGGACTGCTGGGGTCCGTATCCCAGCTCTGCCACTGACTTTGAGCAAGTTATTTAACCTCCCTGAGCCTCAGATTCCTCATGTATAAAACCAGAATGATGATACTACTTACCCCGTGGTAGAATCACCCTTTGAGGATTTAATTATACAATGCATGTAGACCACAGAATGGTAGCACTCCAAAAGAGATTGATACAAATCCCTAGAGTGTGTGAACATGGATTTACTGGGGAAATAGGTCCCTGCAGTTGAAATTAAGTTAAGGCTCTTGGGATGACTTCATCCTGGATTATCTGAATGGGCCCCAAATCCAATGACATGTGTCCTTGTAAGAGACACACCAAGAAGGCCATATGAAGCCAGAGGCAGAGACTGAAGTGGTGCACCTACAAGCCAAGGGACATGTGAAGCCACAGGAGCTGGGGAAGCAAGAAGGGACTCTCTCCTCAGAGCTGAGTGAGTTTGCACTCCCGGCCTCCAGAATTGTGAGAGAACGCCTTTCTGTCATTTTATGCCATCTAGTTTGTGGCAGTTGTTACAGTCGCCCTAGAAAATTAGTACAACTACTCACACAGTGCCTGCCATGTAGAAAATGTTTAATAAATGTTAGCAGGAATTATTATCACACTTAACTATTATTAGACCTAATTATTATCTCAGCCTAATTTTTCATTAAAAGTAATAATTGCAGGAGGGAAAATGCACCCTCCTGTTTTGGTAACCAAAGGGTCATTCTCCCAGGTTTTATCCTTAGCGATATAAAGATGCTCCCAGCCCTGGCTGGTGTAGCTCAGTACACTGAGAGCAGGCCTGCGAACCAGAGGATCGCGGTTCGATTCCCAGCCAGGGCACATGCCTGGGTTGCAGGCTGGTTCCCTGCAGGCCCGTTCCCAGCAGGGGATGCATGAGAGACAACCATACATTGATATTTCTCTCCCTCTCTCTTTCCCTTCCCCTCTTAAGATAAATAAATAAAATCTAGGACAAAAGATGCTTCCTACAGCTTTGAAATGACATTTTTTTTTTCAGATCAAAACTTTAAGCTAGGCTCCCTCCCCCCACCAACTAGGGAGTGAACAGAGTCTTTCTTCCCCTCGCGCTCACAGAACCCTCAAGTCCATTCTCTTGATGGTCCAGAGGCTGGACTTTTGGGCTGGACACTTTCTGACACGTTTTACTTTCTGCATTCCTTTGCTCCAGCCCGATGAGAGGACTCGCTGTCTCCCCTGTGTTCCCTGTGCCTTCCTGTTTCATCGCCTCTGCCTGAAGTTCTTCCCAAGCCTAAAGTTACCCTCCACTATGTCCATGTATCCCAGTCTCACCCCCCTGTCAAGACACAACACAGACACTGCCTTCTTCGAACCCTCCCTGATGGAAGGAATGCGAACACCCTTGCCTCCTCACGCCTCTCTGTGGGCGCTTGCACAAGATGCCAGGCTCCCAGGCCAGGTCCCCCGCCTACCTTCTGTGCCAATACCAACAAATCACTCCTCAATGGCTCTGTCTGCAAAATGGGGCTAATCTTACATCTTTTGGTTTGAGAGGGAGATGAGCAAAACCCAATATGTGCCCAGGATCCCACTTGTAAAGGAAGGTCAGCAACTTCCACGCAGTTTTAACTAATAAAGCTCTCATAATTGCAAAGCATTTTAGCATTATTTCTCAAAGTCAGCCTACCTACACAATCGCATCTGACGTGGTTAGCAACCATATGAAGATGGCAGGGAGGAATTACTCTCCCTCTTAGTGATAAGAAAATGAAGCCCTGGAAAGATTCGAATTTAGCTAATATTTATTGAGCACACTCTACAGGACAGGCACTGAACTTACCACAGTCACCTGTTTTCTTGGGAACTCTGAGGTAGGTGGGGTCTTTACAGACGAGACCAGTAAGTGGCTCAGAAAGGGAAAGTCACTCAACTAGTGAGCATCGACAACAGGACTTGAACCCACGTCCCCTGGGTCCCGAAGTAGGGGTCTTCTCCTGATCTACGTTCCTTTTCCCTCAGGAGAATCCAAAGGCACAATACATGGGTAGTGATTTGGAGCGAGAAAGCAGCAACTCAACTTTGGGCCAGCACTATTAAGGAACGCTACTTCCTGTGGCTCGATTTCTCCACCTGTGAATGAGAGTGCTTGTAGTAATACCCGGGGAACACCGGCTCCCACGAGGTGGCCACGTCCTGGGTAATCAGGACAATCCACACTGGGCTGTCTGGCCCGAGGAAGACAAAGGGTGGGAAATGCTTTGTAGAATAGAGGCAGGTCAGTGGCTGAACATGTCGTTTCCATCACTAATTCAACCCTCTACGTAACAGAAACACCAGATACAGACTCGTGATTTTAGAAAATTCTATTATTGAATTGATTGGGGTGACATTGGTTAATAAAACGATATAGGTTTCAGGCATAAAATTCTACAATACACCATCTGTATATTGTGTTTTTCAAAAGAATCAGAATCTGCAACACTAAATTCATATTGACTGGAGAATGAGAGTCGCAAAACCCAGGTTGGGAAACGGCCCCTGCGGGTAGGTCCATGGGTAAGTGTCCGGGCCTCCGTCCATGTTCTTGCTGAGGAAATAGGACCTACAGCCGCCTTCTCATACAGGCATGTTTTTGAACGTCTGGAAGGCCCCTGACGTTGGAGTTGTTCTCATCCGTGTTGCTGCTATGACTACCCCAGCCCAGCACGGTCCTGGGAGAAAAACAGAGATGGAAACCTGAACTGCCATTGTATCAGCCACTAGCAAGCCATGTGGCTTCGAGCAAGTCTCAACTTTCCCACCTATTGTAGGGAACCGGTTTGTTTGAAAACGGCAACTGTGACTCAGCCCTGTATCGAAAGCTGACAGGAGCAAAGTGGCAGGCAAGAGCCAGACCCTCAAACCGGTTTTCCCGTGGGAACCAGGCCCAGAAAGTGCATCCAGACTGTTATGCCTTGCTCTTGCTAAAACTCCCTCACCCGGGTCTGAAACAATAGATGCTTATTGCTTATCTTGAAGGTAGTTTCCAAGTCCTGCGTGAATTTTCCCAAGGACGGAGCATAATCAGCTCGCCACCTTTCCCTTCTGCATTTGTTATTCTCATTTCCTTGATTGTACCTAAAATGCAGAGAATGACATTCGATGTAGTAGATAATAAGACCCGAGAAAAACAATAAAAGCCTGTTCAGGCAAGGGTCTGAGCGCTCTCCCCTTGCGAGAAGCAGCCGCAGGACTCTTGTCTTGAGAGAGCACCTGTGCCATCCCTTTTCCCCCAGGACTGCTGCGGTCTGTGTGCGTTTGTTCTTGTCTTCAGCCACAACATGCAGACTCTGCTGACCGGAGTCTGCAACAATCTATAAAACTGGAATTTAGTCTCTTCTCTTGACCTCACAGGGCATTGGGTGGTTGAGAAGAAATTACCCCTTGTCTGTAACAATGACTTATTTTAAAAAAAAGACAAGGGACACCCATTGTAAGGATGTCACTGCTTTTTATCTCTGCTGCCATAAGAGAGTCCAAGGATGAAATTGCTTCATACAAGGGCTTCAAGATCCCAGTGTCATCAGACCCAAAAGAGAGCAGGTACTGGTGCCCAGCACTGGAGAGAGGTCGCCAGAGTGGAGCAGTGGGACCTGCATGTGGCTTTGATTTCAATAGTTTGCAAAAGAGAAGATGATCCTTGCAAATGCAGGGTGGCCTCACCAAAGGCTTAAGGGGCAGGATGCTGGGAGTTGAGCAGAAATTCAACATTCTTAAGGCTCTGAAGCCTGACATTTTTTATGTTTTAAATCCTCTCCCTTATTTCCTGTTACCCTATTCTTCCTGACTGTAATCTTACCTATTAACGAAGGAGCAACATGATTTAAAGGGGACACAGGATTTCAAATAGTTTCAAGGTGTTCAGAGTTTTAAATAAACCACTCAATTCTCTCTTTTTTTAATTTTTATTTAGCAATCCATAAAAACAATCTGAGATTTTTTTTCCTTTCAGCACTTCTTGATTAAAGTCAGATTGATAGAGTTTCCTCAAGTAATCTTTTAAAAACCAGGTTAAATAATATAATTTAAGCTTTTCCCAAAGCTAATGTACAGATTATTTTCTATTTTCCTGGGTCTAATGGTTAGAGTTATTGTTCAATGCTGTTCTGCAGGCAATAACTGTACCCAGCATTTGGTAAGTACTTTCGCATTCATTATTTCAATTATTTTTCACCACCACATCATTCCTATTTTCCAAAAAAAGGAAACAGGCCCAGAGCCCAGGGCCATATAGCCCTGACAGATTGCAAACTTAAACTGCTCTTCAGAAGTAGAGCTCACTCTCAAATAGTTCCAAGGTCTGCCCTCGGAATTGTATTTCTGGACTGTGGGTGGCAGCCAAACAAGACTGCCTTGAAAAGGCCAGGCAGAGAAGTCAAGGGGTGAGTTCCAATGACACAGAGGCTGGAAGGATCATGTAGGTAAAAGAAGCAATCGAGAAAGTCAGCTGAGGTCCATGGAGCAAAGCACTGTACTCTCCAAGGGCCCTGGTCCAATGCACTGATCTGGCTCCTGAGAGGTCGCACATATAAGACTCAGGCTAGGATGCAATTTAGGAGCATGAATGAATGGGCCTATAGTAAGGAAATATTTATTGAGCACTTACTATATCAAGCACTGGGCTGACTCCCATGACAATACAAATGACACATAAGACAGGTATACTGTCCTCAAGGGACTTCTAGTCTAGTTAAAAAGACAAGACTAACACAGGGAATGGCAGAAGAAGTAATGTCTGTATTTAGTTTCATAGCATAAATTACAACTTCTGCAGGAATATAGAGCAAAGGAAGACCAATAGGGACCAGTAGTTAAAGGACAAGGAAGAAAGAAGAGGACTAATATGTCTCATTAGAGTTCTAGAAAGAAGGGGAAAAAAGATGAAGAAGCAATAATAACGGCCTTACTTTTGCTGGAACAGATAAAATGTCTGAATCCACAGATACAAGAAGCACAGACTATATTGAACAGGAGTTAAACACACACACACCCGGATATATAATAGTGAACCACAGAACATCAACAATAAAAATAAGAGCTAAAGAGAAGACTGTTATCAAAAAAAGGCATAAAAACTAGAGAAATTCTCAAGAGGAAATGTGGAAATCATCTTCAAAATGCTTAGAGAAAATCATTATGTACCTAAAATTGTGTACTTGAAAAAGTTATCTTTTAGAACTGGGGCGAAACAAAGATATCTTCTGATAGAGAAATTGCAAACCCAATAAGCCATTAGTTTTTTACAAACCTCTGAAAAGCATACTTTAGGAAATACAGAGAACTGTTCCTCATGGTGTGGGAAATGTAGTCCAGCCCCCACTCAAAAAAGCCAGTGGGGAGTGAGGTCGGGCACACAGAAGCCACACCC
Organism: Sturnira hondurensis; assembly: GCF_014824575.4. Taxonomy (NCBI): domain Eukaryota; kingdom Metazoa; phylum Chordata; class Mammalia; order Chiroptera; family Phyllostomidae; genus Sturnira; species Sturnira hondurensis. The sequence goes on along the minus strand of NW_028073511.1, from coordinate 5,435,934 downwards.
AGGGGTAGGTTCTCCCATGGGGAATCAGGCCTGCGTTGTACCTAGGCTGCTATGAGGCTTGCTTTTGCTAAAACTCCATTACACTGAATTGAGGCGGAAAATGTTTACTGTATATCTTCAAAGTAACTTCTTAAAATCTATGCTAAACCTCCCAAGCATAAGTGTAACCAGTTCAACCACTTTTCCCTTTGCCTTTGAAAATATCCTTCTTTGATGTAATTAGCAACTTCCTCTCCTGTGTTATCTATAAAAGGCGACCACCTAAAACAAACCTGTGCATAGTAAATGAGGACTATCCTCGATATAATGTGCCCAGAAAATCAACTAAAGCCTGTCCAGGCAGGGAACAGGGGTGCTCTCTCACTCAGAGAGTGACGACACTGTCCCTTTTCTCTACAGGACTTCTGCAGCCCGTGTGAATTTGTTTGCCACAGCCACAACACACGGATCCCATGGGCCAGGGCCCACATCAAAGAAGAAGAAAAATTATTTCAGACAGAGATGAAAGAAGGATTGACGGACAAAGAGATTAATAATCATGTGCATAAATCCAACCAAACATTTTCTATATAGAAATTACAAACAATGTCTATTGGGAGGTTTAGAAAAAGACAGAACTAAATACTGACCTAAAAGCATGTAAGTCTGGAAGGGGTACAGAAAAAGTTAATGACATATAAGGTTTTTGTGTTATTTGTAAAGGGGGTTAAGATATTGATTAACTTAGAATTTTATAATATGCATTATAAAATTTCAGTGAAATAATAGAAGGCATGAACAACCACAAAATCCATGGCGGTGGCAGGGGCAGAATAAGAAAACAAACTTAATCCAAAAAGAGGAGAAAGAAGGAAGAATGAAGAATCATAGGAAAAGGCAGGACAAATAAAAAGTTCAAAGTATAATGACTGAAACAAGTCCAAACATGCCTGCAATAACATTAAATGGAAAAAGAATAAACTCATCCCTTAAAAGACAGAAATGATCAAATTGGAATTTTTAAAAAATCAACAATATGCTGCTCATACGAGACAAACCCAAAACATAAGGACACAGAAAAGTTCGAACTTAAAAAAATAAATAAAAGGACAGAAAAACATACATCAGTTAAACGATGTATTTTTTTTCTTGAGGACCTGAAAAAAAAAAGGCTGGGAACACAAATGTAATATAAGACAAAACAGACTTGAGGACCTGACCAGTCCAGGAGGGCCCGAAAGGGCAATCCTGTGATCAAAGACCCTTCCTGGAACTTTTAAAGCTGGAGCTGAAGAAAGAAGCTCTTTTCTTTTCACTGATAAGTCTGGGAAATGTGTGGCAAGATCAGACAGCAGCCACGGCCCAGTGTGTGGAGAAATCCCACCCAAGGCAGGACAAAGTAGAGGAAAGCCAAAGGAGACTTGTGGCAACTCCAAGCCCCTGGTAGCTACCTTCCCCAGCCCCTCCCTTGCCTTTCCAGAGTTTGTGAGTGATTGAAGTCCCTTTCTGCCACTGTTAGTTCCAGTTGGGTTTCTTTCACTTACAGCCTGGAGTCCTGACTAGTATAGAAATGCCCTGTCAAGGGTTCAGACTATTGTGATTGGGTTGAAACAAGAATCCAGAGCCTCTGATTCCATCTCCGTGGGTCACAGGGGCCTTCAGCCTGCTGGGTGATCTCAGGCAAGCTACATCCCTCCTCCGGGCTAGTTACAGAGTTGGATTCCATGATCTCAAATGTTTCTCAAGAAATAAAAGTCAATTATTTTGTTTGGTTTTAAAACCATACGGATGGGTAAAGAAAAATAAAGAGTGGGAGACAGAAGGTATGGGGTGTGTGTGTGTGTGTGTGTGTGTGTGGAGAAAAAGAGAGAGAGGCAGGAGAGGGAGATGAACAGAAGAGGAGAGGTGAGGAGAGGAGGGGATAGGAGGAGAGGGAACAGCTGCTTGAAAAACAACCCAAATGGCACAATTAACCTTTGAAAAAGTGAGAAGATTATTAGGAGTTCTCAGACACACTGGTATCGGTAAATTGTATAGAAAAATAAAACTTTGCATTACAGAATGTGCCACCCCAAACTAAGCTGGAGGAGAATCAAATGACCCAGCTTGAGCCAAGCCAACAGTGGTAGCTAAGTTTGTGTGGCCAGAAATAGCAGGGGGCTGCTAGGCACTTATTACTTGGTGAACAAAATGTTGTCTAGAATAAATGGGTCACCAGTAGAGGCCACCTGTAGATTGGGGATTTACATTCTCACTGGTGTGGGTGATGGCACAGGTGGAGTGATTCTAGGTCATCTGTGAGGGAAGCAGCTCCCAGGGTCAGCTCTGCAGCTCTGTCCTGGGAGTGTCCTGAAAGCTTGGTCCTGAGTGTGTTTCTCCAGCTCTCCCAACAGCTGTTAGTCACTAGTCTCCCAACAAGACACTTAGTCACTACCTCTTATCACAATCCTTTTCTGCTCAAACTTGCCAGAGTAGATTCTGTCTGTTGTACCAAGAACCATCATATGCATGTAGGTGTCCATGTGATAAAATGGAGCTTGGTGGAAAAGGTATACAACATGCCAGGAACTAGAGATAATGCAGACAAAACCATGTGCATCATCTCCCAAGAAGCCCATGAGATACATGTTGCTGCCTTCACTGTACAGATGACAGAAACTCAGGTCACAGAAGTTAGGTAGGCTGCACGAAGTCACCCAGCAATTGGCAGAGCCCAGATTCAAATTCAAGTCTGAATCTAAAGCTTATGCAGGACTTCCAGCCAAAATGAAAGTGTAGGTATATACGCTGTGCCTCTTTGCAAAAGAACAATAACAAATTTAAAAACAAAAAACAACCAAAACTGCCAGAAAATTGAACTGTATGGAAGTCTGACAACCAAGGAGTTAAAGAAACATTCATCCAGACCGGTAAGAGTGGCAGAGATGGGCATCCAGGGCAGAGAGGACGCACAGCAAGGCAGCACAGCTGCACAGCTGAAGGACCTGGGCTGTGAGGTGGCAGCTGGTGGAGCCGGTGGTCCCACATTTGCATGTGGATAAACCTGGAGGAACAATTGGGGAGCAAGAAAGACCACACATCCCAGGGTTCCAGCACGGGGACATAAAGCCTCAAAAGCTCTGACTGAAAAGCACTTTGGGGGTTGCAGCAGCAGAATAAACTGCCAGCCTCAAAGAAGAGTTCATTGGAGAGACCCACAGGGACCTAGAATGTACACAGACCCAGCCACCTGGAAATCAGCACCAGAATGACCCAATTTGCTGAAAGCTGGCTGAGAGCCCAAGCAAGCAGCATTGTTCCCTCTCTGATCCCTTCCTCACATACAGTGCCACAACAGCCATATGGGTTGCCCCACCCTGGTGAGTACCTAAGACTCTGCCCCTTACAAAATAACAGGCATGTGGAGACAAAAAAAATATGGCCCAAATGAAAGAACAGATAGGAACAGATCAAAGCTCCAAAAATACAACTAAGTGATGAAGAGATAGCCAACCTATCAGATGCAGAGTTCAAAACACTGAGCTATGCAAAAGTGAAATTAAGGAAAATATACAGGGAACTAACAGTGAAGAGGAGGAAACCAGCACTCAAATCAACAATTTGGACCAGAGACAGGACTAAACATTCGACCAGAACAGAATGAAGAAACAAGAATTCAAAAAAATGAGGAGAGGCTTAGGAACCTTCAGGACATCTTTAAATGTCCCAACATCCAAATCATAGGGGTGCCAGAAGGAGAAGATGAACAGCAAGAAATTGAAAACTTACTTGAACAAATAATGAAGGAGAACTTCCCCAGTCTGGCAAAGGAAATAGACTTCCAGGAAATCCAGGAGGCTCAGAGAGTCCCAAAGAAGTTGGACCCAAGGAAGCACACACCAAGGCACATCATAATTACATTACTCAAGGTTGAAGATAAGGAAAGAATCTTAAAAGCAGCAAGAGAAAAGGAGACAGTTACCTACAAAGGAGTTCCTATAAGACTATCAGCTGATTTCTCAAAAGAAAACTTATAGGCAAGAAGAGGTAGGAAAGAGGTATTCAAAGTCATGAAAGGCAAGGACCTCCATCCAAGATTATTCTATCCAGCAAAGCTCTCATTTAGAATGGAAGAGCAGATAAAGTGCTTCCCAGATAAGGTCATGTTAAAGGAGTTCATCCTCACCAGGCCCTTATTATATGAAATGTTAAAGGGACTTATCTAAGAAAAAGAAGAAGATCAAAAGTATGAGCAGTAAAATGACAACAAACTCACAACTATCAACAACAAGACCTTAAAAAAAAAGAAAACAAACTAAGCAAACAAGTAGAACAGGAACGAATCACAGAAATGTAGGTCACACAGACAGTTATCAGTGGGGGAATGATGGAGAGAAAGTACAGGGAATAAGCAGCACAGACGGTAGGTACAAAATAGACAGGGGGAGGTTAAGAATAGTATAGAAAATGGAGAAGCCAAAGAACTTATATGTGTGACCCATGGACATGATATGAACTAAAGGTGGGGGTGATGTGGGTGGGAGGGGGGTGCAAGGCAGAGGGAAAAAAGGGGGAAAATGGAACAACTATAATAGCATAATCAATAAAATATACTTAATAAATAAAGCATATGCAGTCTTCTGCTCAATATTTCTCATGTAACTTCAATAACTCACTTTATTAAAAAAGTAAGTTTTATGTTCAAAACCAACTTAAGAAGTCAAGCTGATGGATCCAAGAAAGACCATGGCTGTGTGGTCTTGCCTCAGCTGTTTTCCTTCGTGTTCACTTCCCTCACAAGTGTGGATAGGTGAACTGACCTCTCGGGTCACCTGAACCCTGAGTGGCCTGAGCCATACCTACCCTTCCAGACTTACTCTATATTACAGCCCCCACACAGTTACATAGCTCCAGGCTGTGGTCTGAATGTTGGTGTATCCCCAAATCTTCATGCCCAATTGGGTGCTGTTAGAAAGGTGGGGCCTGTGGGAGGTGCTTAGGAGAGCAGCCACCCCATAAAGTGGGATTGTGGTCTTATAAAAAAGACATAGAGCTTGTTTGCCCTCCACCAGGCAAGTCACACAGCAAGGAGCCTATGGCCCTCACCAGACCATGTTGCCACCCTGCTCTTGGACTTCCAGCCTCTAGAACTCTTGAGAGGGTTCTAGAGGGTTCCATATTTTGCCATACAATGCACACATTTTGACCAAATTTTTTAAAAATTATTTTTAGAGAGAAGGGAAGGGAAGGAGAAAGAGGGAGAGAAACATCAATGTGTGGTTGCCTCCTGTGTACCTCCTACTGGGGACATGGCCCACAACCCAGGCATGTGCCCTGACTGGAATCAAACTGATGACCCTTTGGTTTGCAAGCCAGCACTCAATCCACTGAGCCACACCAGCCAGGGCCTGCCCAAACTTTTGAGGGAAAAATAAGGATGTGCATTACACGTGGGTATAATGATTACATACTGTGGGTATGATAATGGGTATAATAATCCCATGTTAATGTGCACAAAAATGTGGGTGTGCTCTATACATGGCAAAATATGGTGTTTCTGGTTCACAAGCCACCCTGTCTGTGGTACTTTGTCATAACAGTCTGAACAAGTGGGCTAAGGCACTTCTCACATTGGTCTTCTTTCATCTCCTACAACATCCTAAGCTCTTTCAAGTATTGGCTCAGCTTTGCATCTCCAGGACTAGCACCAAACTTGACACTTAGTAAGTAAGTGCTCAGTGACTATTTATTGAATAAATGGATGGATGGATGATTCCTCGGAGGGGCTTACTGTGTTGTCTTACAACATGGCAGACAGAGTTTGGAAGAACTCAAGTTCTACTTTCCAGAGTCCCGTGACTGAAGTGTTATGAAATGCACAATCTAAGCCATTTCCCCTCAGTGTTGGGGGAAGAGATGGAGGAGTGCAAAAGTCAAAGACTTTCTGGGACTTTTCTAAAGGATCTCAATGGTTCCTTTATACTTTCTGGCGACTGTGAGCTGGGAGCATGGTTAGAAAGGTTGGAACGGGTGGAGAATGGGTCCCAAGACACCCTCAGTGGAGAAGTTTATTAGAACACCATTCAAATCTACCCAACAGTTGGGTACACACATGCGTGCATGTGAATATATATTAATATACATATTGAGTAGCTGATCCCCAAACCTCATGAGTGGATGGCAAACCTTCAGGAAAGAGGAGGAGGAATGAATAGGTGGAGAACTTCACTGCTGGAATGATGAGTAAAAACTGCATAGCATTTCTCAAGAGGATTTTGATGGAGCCTTATTTTCCACCAGCAAACATTTGCATTTGGTCTCAGAGATCTGGTTTGGATATCCCAGGAATGGCCTCTCTAGATCCATCTTCATGCCTTTTCCCACACTTTTTGGCAGTGGTGTTGTGAAGCAAGCATCATCATAATTGTATAACCCATCTTGGTTCTTTTGTGGTCACTTCCTCTAAGAATCTCAGATTCTTTGGAGGTTAGCAAATGATTTATTTGCATTCTTCTTAAGTAATAGAACAAATCAGTCTAAAACTCACAAAATACCTTAGAGACCACCAAATGTGGTCCCTTCTTATTTTAAAGAACGGGGAAACTGTATCCCAGAGAAGGGAAATAGTTTGCCCTGGGTCACGCTGCTGGCAGAAGCAAGCTTCAAGCCCAGGTCTCCAAACACCCAGTCTAGGTCTCTTGTCACAGTACCTCATGTCCAGCCACCCAGGACCACAGACTTGATTTATACCACAACCTGTGGGTTCTTACAGTCCCCAGCCTGGGCTCCCCGTCATGCTGAGGGGGCCTGGACGTACCCCTTACCTCACACGTTGACTTGAGCAACCCCACCCGATTGGTTGCTCTGCCATAGAGCCTAAGTCTCCCATTGTTAATCATTTTTTAAAAGAGTTTAACATCTGCTGCAGGGAAATTTACTGGCCTCAAGTTACCAGCTATAATTTTGGCCATTTGGGGGAAATAGTGATGCTATAGTCGTCACTTTCCAAATGTTACAGGAACCTGACCCAAATCAAGAAACCTCTCAATAAATCAGCTCCCAACAGCATCAATTTCTAGCCTTGCTATTTAGAAAGTTGCAGCTCTGAATCAGTGTCTGGGCTGGAGAAAGCATCCAACTCAAAGTCTCTAGATTTTAATAATAGCTGCCATTGTTCAAAGAGGAATTCATAACTCTCAATGGATTCCAGCCAAAAACCTTGAGCCAAGGTCTGTATTTATGTATGTTTGGATGTACTAAGTGCTCTACAAGTTTCATGAGTGGTTCTTTCAACGTGAGAGCTAACCAGATCTCTAAGACATGGTCCTGCTTGTGGACTTCACCCTGGACCAAGCCCTCCCTGTTGGCAAGTTGTCTTTGGCCCTTGATTTATGTACAGATGGCTGGTATCATTGTACCTCATGACATAAGTCTATTAATAATTAAAACAACAGCTAATTCTTTTGCAATGCTTGCTCTGTACCAGAACAATTTCATTCATTTATGTGATCTTTATGGCTCTATGAAGAAGGTAGTACTATTATCTTCATTTTACACATGAGGAAACTGAGGCAGAGTGCATTAATGAGTAGCCGATGGTTATGTAGTTATTTAGTTATCAAAAGAGCTGGAGTTTGAACCCAAGCAATCTGGCTCCAGAGACCTCTTCCTTTCTATTTTTTAAAACAGCTTTACAGAAATAAATACAACTTACATACCATTAAATCAACCCCCTTAAGATGTGTGATTCAGTAGTTTTTCAAATATGCCTGGAGCTGTGAAATTATCATCATTATCTAGTCCCAGAACACTTTTATCACCCCCAAGGAACCCTATATTCATTAGCAGACACTCCCAATCTCCCCATTCTTCCAGCCCCTGGCAATCACGACTCTACCCTCTGCCTGCTTTCAAGATTCACTTATTCTGAACATTTCACATAAATGAAAGCATGCGATATATGACCCATTGTGACTGGATTTTTCACTTAGCATACTGTGTTCGGGATTCACCCATGTTGCAGCGTCTATCAGCACGTCATTTCTTTTTGTGAAGAAACAATATTCCATTGTGTAGCTACCCCACGTTTGCTAATTCCCTCATCAGTTGATGGACATTGGATTATTCCCACTTTTCATCTATTATGAACAGTGTTGCTATGACCATTTGCGTACAGGTATTTGTGTGGATCTGTATTTTCTATACTCCCAGGAATGAAATTGCTGAGTCACGTGTTAACTATACATCAAACTTTTTCCTTTTTTTTTCTTTTAATTGCTCAAGTACAGTTTTGTCTTTTACTCCCACCCCAACATTGAACTTTTGTTCAAGTATGTTTTATTGATTGTACTATTACAGTTGTCCCATTTTTTCTCCCCCTTATTCCCCTTCACACTGCATACCCCTCCAACCAGAATTTCCCAAGCTTATTTCATGTCCATGGGTTATACATATAAGTTCTTTGGCTTCTCTGCTTCCTATACTACTACTCTTAATCTCCCCCTATTTTGTACCTCCCATTTATGCTTCTTATTTCCTGTACTTTTTCCCCATCACTCCCCCACTGATAACTGTCTGTGTGATCTACATTTCTGTGATTCATTCCTGTTCTAGTTGTTTGCTTAGGTTTTTTTTTTTCTTTTCTTTTTAGGTTTGGTTTTGATAGTTGTGAGTTTGTTGTCATTTTACTGCTCATACTTTTGATCTTCTTCTTTTTTTAGGTAAATTCTTTTAACATTTCATATAATAAGGGCCTGGTGAGGATGAACTCCTTTAACTTGACCTTATCTGGGAAGCACTTTATCTGCCCTTCCATTCTAAATGAGAGCTTTGCTGGATAGAATAATCTTGGATGGAAGTCCTCACCTTTCATGACTTTGAATACCTCTTTCCTACCTCTTCTTGCCTATAAGTTTTCTTTTGAGAAATCAGCTGATAGTCTTATGGGAACTCCTTTGTAGGTAACTGTCTCCTTTTCTCTTGCTGCTTTTAAGATTCTTTCCTTATCTTCAACCTTGAGTAATGTAATTACGATGTGCCTTGGTGTGTGCTTCCTTGGGTCCAACTTCTTTGGGACTCTCTGAGCTTCCTGGACTTCTTGGAAGTCTATTTCCTTTGCCAGACTGGGGAAGTTCTCCTTCATTATTTGTTCAAGTAAGTTTTCAATTTCTTGCTGTTCATCTTCTCCTTCTGGCACCCCTATGATTTGGATGTTGGGACATTTAAAGTTGTCCTGAAGGTTCCTAAGCCTCTCCTCATTTTTTTGAATTCTTGTTTCTTCATTTTGTTCTGGTTGAACATTTATTCCTCCCTTCTGGTCTAAATCATTGATTTGAGTCCTGGTTTCCTTCCCTTCACTGTTGATTTCCTGTACATTGTCCTTTATTTCACTCTGCATAGCCTTCACTTTTTTCTGTATTTTGCAACCATACTCAACCATTTCTGTGAGCATCCTGATTATCAGTGTTTTGAACTCTGCATTTGATAGGTTGACTATCTCTTCATCATTTAGTAGTATTCTTGTAGCTTTGCTTTGTTCTTTCATTTAGGCCATATTTTTTTGTCTCCACATGCCTGTAAGTGATGGAGCTTTAGGTATTAACCAGGGCAGGGCAACCCACGTGGCTGTGTTGTGGCACTGCATGTGGGGGAGGGGTCAGAGAGGGAACAGTGTTGCCTGCTTGGGCTCTCAGCCACTCTTCCACTACCCACGAGCAAGACTGGGACCTTCTGGTGCTGATTCCTGGGTAGGTGGGTCTGTATATGTTTCAGGACCGTGTGGGTCTCTCCAACAAACTCTCCTTTGAGGCTGGCAGTTTCTCCTGCTGCCACAAGCCCCACAGTTTTTTTCAGTCAAAGCTTTTGAGGCCTCCATGGTGGAATCCTGGGCTATGTGGTCTGTCTCACTCCCTAGTTGTTCCTCTCCGTTTATCCACATGCAAATGTGGGAATGGCCGGTCAACCAGCTGCCTCCTCGACTGTCCACTGTGCCAGCCGGCACCTTGCAGCATGTCCTCCCTGCCCCGGCTGCCTGTCTCTGCCTCTCCTACCAGTCTAGATGAATGTTTCTTCTTTAACTCATTGGTTGTTAAACTTCCACATAGTTCAATTTTCTGGCACTTCTGGTTATTTTTTCTTTCTTAATTTTGTTGTTTTCCTTCCTTTGGTTGTGTAAGGAAGCAAAATATATCTACCTATGCTTCCATTTTGGTTGGAAGTTTATATGTCAAACTTTTTGATGAACTGCAAAGCTGTTTTCCAAAGTACCTTTTGGAAAACAGTATACCATTTTACATTCTTACTTGCTATGTATGAGGTCAAATTTCTCTGTATCTTCAGCAACACATTATTTTTCATTGTTTTGGTAAGTCATCATAGTGGCTGTGAACTGGTGTCTCCGTGTGGTTTTGATTTGCGTTCCCTAGTGATTAATGATGTTGGGCATCTTATTGGCCATTTTTATACATACAGTTTTCTTTGGAGAAATGTCTGTTCAAATGTTTTACCTATAAATATGGTTACTATCTCTTTATTGTTGAGTCTCTTATCACATAAGTAATTTGCAAATATTTTCTCCCATTATGTGGGTTGCCTTTTCACTTTTTGATAATGTGCTTTGAAGCACAAATTTTTAATTTTCATGAGATCCAATTTATCTATCTGTTGTTTTCTTTTGCTCCTGTGCCTTTGGTATCATATTTAAGAAGGCTTTGCCCAACTCAAGCTCATGAAAATATGCTCCTGTTTTATATTATGAGTTTTAAACTTTTAGGTTTTATATTTAGGTCGTGACATGGTGTGAGGCAGAAGTCTACCTTTATTTTTTTGCGTGTGGATAGTCAGTGTGCCAGCGCCATTTGTTGAAAAGACTATTCCTTCTCCATTGGGTAGTTTTGGCGCCCCAGAGGCCTCTCATGATGGCGACACTCGACTAACTGCCTGTCTTAAAAGCTTTTGGGGGATGAATGGCCGTGTGTGCATGTGTGCATGTATGTGTGTGTGTGCATGTTACCCAAAGCAGCTGAAACAAGCAGCAACCTGAAACACTAGCCTGTCCTGAACTCCAATCATCAGGTGTCTGAAAATCTAAAGGCAACAGAAAACCTAGAGAGAGCAGAACAAGACCAGGTTCCAGAGTATCCGTCTGTCCCCTGAAGACAAACACATCATTGGAACGCAGGTGAGGTCTCAGTGAAGGTCTGAGAAATGAAATTTTTTCAAGGAGAAAGGACAACAATTCCATGGACAGAAGGTGCCACCTAAACTAGCAGACACTCTCTGGTCACCTCCTAAATAGGATCTAGTGTTCTCTGCCCAAGGCACGTATGAACGAACACACAGAGTCAGATGGGTTCAGCCAGTGCCGAGACTGGAGTTTCAGATCTGTGATGACTTCTATCAGTCCTTCCTCTGAGATCTCAGTCGTTCCCTTCTATGTCACAGCATTAATACAGTACCCTCCTGCCCTCAGGCTACATTCAAGCCTGTCCTAGGGTAGAGAGGCCATGATTTTACTTCCCTCTCCCTCGCATCTTCACTCAGAAGAAAGATCTCTTCACTCAGAAGCAGCCCTGGCACTGTCCCGTTAGCAATTCATCACCTCCAGAGGCAGCGCCACACGCATGAGGGCTGCTTGGGTGACTCAGGCAGCCTCTGCAAAAACCAAGGTAAGGTCACGAATGTGAATTAGTGTAGTTATTTGTTGTCTATACTGAACCATAAGATTAGAACACTAAGGGGGAAATGTCGTATCATTAAGACTGGGTGATTTGACAATTGGCTGCCTTTCAGACTCAGGGGGCATTTTGGTGGACAAGGGGGAAACAGAGTCCGTAATCTGAGCCACGTGTCTGCCTTGGTAGTGTAAACGGATGGCAGGACCAGAGAGCAGGGCCAGAGGAAGTGCCGAAAAGGAAGGGGTTAGGGCTTTCCTAAAGCCAAACCTATCTACATTTCCACTTTGCTAGGGTCTGTGTGACTGAGTGGATGGTGAAAACAGCTCGGAGAGAGGCTTAATTTTCCAGACACCACGTCTGCGCTGCTGGCCCTGCCAGGACACGGAGCCCACTGGTGCTTCTCACCCAGGCCACTGGGCTGGGCTGGGAGGCTGCACGGCCATGAATGAAAATCACGCAGGGCTCCGACTGAATGGTGCCAAGTAGGTGCAGCCAACCTTTAGCATTCCTAGAAGCTCATTCTCAAAACCTGTGTTTCCCAGTAAGCTACATATATGAGGAATCCCAGTACTACGAAATATCAAAAATTGATAAAGGGAAAGAGTTTAACTGTGGGAAACATTGCATTACACAGAATGAAACAAATTAGTTCATTGCAGAACACAGAGTGTTAAATAGGTTAATATATGTTGTCAATGTCAAGAAGATAGGCAGTGTTTCCCATATACTTTGATCTAGGATCCCTTTTTCATGAAGCCTCTTCCAGACTTCATGTGCCAGAGAATGGTTTTCTGGAAAAGCTGGTCTAGCCAATGCCAGGGTCAGGGGTTCGAATACTACTTAGCCTTAAATATGGGCCTAGAGGAAAGGAGTGTGTGCAATCAGTTATCTAATATGCACATGAGCTACCTGCTTTGTTCTCTGGGAACTTGTGTTCCTTCGCCTTTGCTTCCCTGCCCAGTGCCTGTGGTGGATACTTGGGTTGGAGAATCTTCTGGGCTCTCAATTCTGGCTTTACCCTCGGGTGCCACAGGAAGTCTCTTTGACAAGGCCGATTTTAGGACACCGGTTATTTCCTCTTCCAGAATAAGGAACAGGAGTGGCTGTCACGGCTCAGCAATTCCCAGACACCATACAGTGTAGTAGGCCTGCCCACTTCAGGGCCAGAAGCCGGGGGTCTCAAAACAGGTGGGTGCAAAGGCTTACTGTCCGGCAGCTGTGGGGGCCTGGCAGCCCAAGGGCACTGACAACAGTTCCGGGGGGGTTTCTCAATGTGGTGGCACCTACTTCTCGTGACCAGAGGCACATATAACAGAAGCAGCAGTTCAAATCACCCTGAGCAACAGACCCTCTCTCACCTGTGATGCAGGTTGCCTGTGGCAGGATCTACAAAACAGTATCAGAATTTCCTGCCTGAGATTCCTCCGCTATGTCCCCAAAACTTACAAAGAACATTCTGGTTCTCTGTTCTGTGACAAGCTTGGAAAAACTGAACTGAGACTGGGCTGGAAGAAGGTCCATGAGCCACATCCCGAGGCCAGGTCTGTGAGGAAGTGAGAGAGAACAGCCAGTCCCTGCTCCTCCTCCCGCTGCGGCTGCCGCTGCTGGGCTCCTGTTCTCTCGGCCACCTCCAGCAGTTCCTCCTTTCAGTGTGGCTCCGGTGAGAATTATGGAATTGCTATTATTACCCCAGCTTGATGTCCAGAGCTGGAGGGCTGCTGCCCTGGCAGCTCCACCCAGAGGGAAGCCAACTACAGTGACAATAAAACAAAGTCTTTGGCAGCCGAAGGCCTCTACTCTGCACGCTGGGGCTGATGAACGGGATGTGGAGCCAGCCCTGACTCCAGCTCCTTGGGAAGTCTTGGAGCTGGCCCATCCCCTCCCGACATCTGATTCCAAAGGCATTTTTCAGCCCAGCAAGGAAGGCTGTGACAATCTCAACAAGCCTCACTCTTAAGAAACCAGAGTTTCCAAGCCTCAGCTGTCTGTCCAGAGACTCTTCTAGAAGAGAAGGAAATGGGTTTGCTCTAATTTGTCAGGCTTTGTCAATTAACCAAACAAACAGCATTAAGAGAGCACCACTGAATGCAAGGGCATTACTCAACATTCATTCATTCAACACATCTTTCTGCAACACCTACTGGGCGTCAGGCACTGTGCTAGGTGCTGGGGATACTCCATGGACAGAGGAAACCAAAAGCCCTGCCCTGTGGGAGCTTATACTCTATGTCAAGAGAGAGATGAGAAACAGAATAAATGAGTGATTTTGTGAATAGAAGGTAATAAGCGCCACAGGGGGACTTTGAGAAGAGTCAGGGAGATCAGGTGTAGAGGAGGCAGGAGTGAGGCTTACATGGGTGGTCAGAGAAGATCTCACTGAGAAGGCAGCATCTGAATGAAGATTTGAAGGAGGTGAAGGCTCAAAACCTAAACCCCAGACTTACCTGCCTTCCTGGCGTTCACCAGCCCTTTCGGAGAGCGGACCTATTCACACACAGTGGGGACCAGCAGATGCCTCGTTTGTTGCCAGACTGAGGGCGGGGGGAATTCAGAGGAGGAGACTACCAGAACCCGCTGTAACCCAAGGAGGAGAGCTCTCCACCCTTGGTGTCTTTCCACTTCACTGCTTGAAGCTTGGGTGAGGTGCCTAAGACAGGCGGCACTGAGCAGGAGTGTGACCCAAAATACAAGGACAGGATACAACTTGGGCCCAGGAGGGCAGAGTAGGGACACCCAGAGGAAATGGCAGGGCAGAGGCCCCTTCAAGTCTGGAGCAGACCAGGGAAGAGGAATGCCTGGGGGGGCGGGGTAGCAAGGTGAGCCTGGGGGCAATCTCCCTGCTTCCCACTTGGAACACTTCCAGGGCTGGTCATTGTTCTCCTAAGACCAGGCCCACTAGACCGGAGCCTCTCAAACCTGGTGTCCCAGCAGTATTACACAGTTCTTAATAATACCGCATCCTGGCCCTCTTCTGGACCCATACCTCACAACCATGTTTTCTAAAGCTCTCCAGATGGTTTCAAAGACCTATCAGATTTGGGGTCCACTGCTCTGGCCTTACACTGTTAGGCTCTCACTGCCTGGATCATTTGAGAAATAGCTCATGTAGTAGGAGAGGTGTATCCCCAGCTCTCCCCCAAGAGACAATGATCTTTGTTCAAGTATCAGTCTCTACTATGAGGCAGTGAGCCCCCTGGGAACAGGGACTGTGTCTTACTTTTCTGTCTGAACACTCGGGCTCTGAAACATGAAATGTGTTAGTAAATATGTCCTGAAATGAACTGAGCTAAGCCTGGTTTCGCCAGATGCTGGCCACCTGGCTGTGGTCATCACACATCACCTCCCTGGGCCTCAGTCTGCATCTGTAAAATGGGTACAATGGTCCCTGCCCTTTCTGCTTCAGGAAGGGTCTGTGAGAGGCCCAAAGTGAGGCAAGTTGTACATTGCAGGAGCGGTTGCAAGCTTCCTCTAGGAATTTCCAGTGGTAGAATTCCGGGAAGGGAAGCTAGACACAGATGATCCAAAATAAATCATCTTAATGCTTTGTTTGCCCTTAAAATCCAACCTATAAGTAGGTTTACCTCCCTGAATTGTTCTTTTGCTTTAACTAAAACTCACTCAACTCATACTGAACCAACAGTCAGTAAGAGCCTATTGGGTGCCGCACACCATATTTGGCAATGGGAACCCACAAATAAAGAGCACGTCGTCCCGTCACTGAGCACAGATTTGAGCAGGGGGAGAACAAACATGTGGACTAGGAATGCTGACATAGGCAAGTGGGAGGGAGGGTTATGGCCACAACTTTCTTTCTAGGCCTGAAGTATTGAGCAGAAGAAATCTCCCAGAGTTCAAGGCAGAAGGTGCACAATAGACAAACAATGAGACAGAAAATAGGGAAAGCAAATAGCTCTTTTAGCACCAGCAAGTCAAGTGACGTGAGCAGAGTGAGGAGTAGGTACAGAAGATGTAGCAAAGGGGCTAGGCATGGTAAGCAGCCTTGAAGGTGGTGCCCAGTGACTTCTGCCTCCTGGTATTTTGCTTTTGTATAATCCCCTCTCCCTGAGTGTGGGCTGGACCTAGTAACTCACTTCTAACCAGTAGAACACAGCAGAAGTGTTGAGATGTCACTGCCAAGATTAGGTTGCAAAAAAAGACTATGACTTTGTCTTTGGGTGCTCACTACTCTTGCTGTCTCCCTGTCTCACTCTGCTCTATGGAGAAGCCTGTGTGCTGAGGAGCTGATGTCTCTGGCCAATAGCCAGTGAGGACCTGAGGTCCTCAGTCCAACAGCCTGTGAGGAGCAAATCCTGCCCAAAACCACATGAGGGAGCTTGGAAGTGGGTCCTTCTCCCATTGAGCCTTCAGATGAGACCATAGCCTGGCTGCCACCTTGACTGCGGCCTTCTGTGACCCTGAGAGGGAGGGTCCAACTAAGTTGTATCCAGATGTCTGATCTACAGAAACCAGGAAACAATGAATACTTGTCATTTTAAGCTGCTAGGCAATTTGTTACACAGCAGCAGATAACCAGTACAGGTGGCCCTCAGAGTTTTCTAACTGGAAAGTGAAATAATTGAACCTAACCTTTAACGGTTGAGTTGACAGGCAGTGAGGGCCTCTGCAGAAAGCCCAGTGGGGAGTGTTGGGGGTCTGAACAAGGCAGCAGCAAAAGGAGCCCAAAGAATGAATGAGAGATCTGCAAGGTTCCATTGGCAGGACTTGGCTTCCAGGAGGCCAGACTGGCCATTCATCTGCTTACTCAGACAGGAGCCTTGAACTTGTCACTGATTGCTCCTTTTCTCCCATCCCCACACTCCATCCACCAGGAAATTCTATCTTCTCCCCTCCTCCTCCCCAAGGACTGCTCTCCGCACGTCAGCCAGACCACACCATTCCCTGCTCAGAACTCACCAGTGACTTCCAACTGCACTTAGAGTGAAATCCAAAGTCCTCCCATGGTCCATGAGGCGAGGCCCTATGTGACCAGCCTCTGCCATTCACTGAGCTGTCTGCCCATTCTCCCCAGTCGCTCAGCCCCAGCCAAACAGTCCCTTGCTAACCTTCTGTCTGGAATACTCTTCCTGAAGATGTGCCATTTGCTCCACTCACTCCTTTAGTCTTTTCAGAAAAGGCTTCCTAGTGAGAAGGCCTTTGAGCTGGGCACTTAAAAACAAACCGTGGAACACGCCGCCCTGGGTGGCTCAGGGAGACGGGTCTCATCCCTGCGGAATCATGTCATCTTCAGCAGGATTAGCAGCGTCAGGTGGGACAAAATCTTGGCTGGTTGATGCCAGACTAAAGGACAACCAGAGAGAATGAGGGACACTCTTCCTGAAGGGGCACTCTTCCTGGAGGTCACTGCCCATGTGGACCATCTCAGCAACGGCCCCTCGTGCCTGTCACAGCCGCTTTAATCGCCCCTTTCCCTCCGCCAGTGGGCTTGATCCCCAGCCAGGCCGCAGGTGCTGTTCCCATCACTGCCTGCGCAGTCGGATGACGAAGACACGGGAGGTGGAGGGACTTGTCCCAGGCTTTCTTGGTCCCAGTTCAAGTGTACCTTATCACCCTTGGGCCTTTGAAACAATGAGTGCTAGACCAGAAAATTTATATATATGTATATATATATCTTAATAAGAAAATTAGTGGCATGTAAAAAAGTGCTTTGTTGATTGCTATGCATTTAATAACTATCTTAGCTTAATGTGCTATGGGTGTGAAACAGTCATTCATTAAGCTGACCTCCACTGGCCACCTACCAACCATGCAGCCAAGTGCCGTGCTAAGTTGCTACTATTTACTCTGTGTGCCTGGTATGTGCCAGGGCATGGCCCACGGGGTTCCTCAGTCTGCAGGGCCAGGGGGAATGGAACTGGAGAAAGGAGGGCTTTCCGGGCCAGTTGCCTGGACCTAATAAGAGCACCAGCCCCATGGGGCTCTTCGTCATCTGCCCAGTGAAGCGTCTGCAGCCTCATCAGAGTCGCCCACCCTCCTGCCACTCTCTCTGGGAGGCCTCCTGTGGGGCGCTGGACCCAGCCAGCTGGCAGTGAGTCCATGGCAAATATGGTGATCGTCTTTTGGCAGTGGGCAGGGCTGTGGCGATGTGGAATGGTTTGGTGAGTCAAGTGTGCCCCTCCCCCCAGCCCTCTGCCTCATTACCCCCCCCTTATAAGCCACCCACAATGTCTTAGAAATGCCAGCTCTTCTCTTTTCACTTTTTTCTCAAAGACAGAAGGAAAAAAAGACGAGGAGCTGGAAAAGCAAAGGAGCCAGGTAGTAAGCAGGGAGGTGCCTTTAGGAGGAGCCAGACGGGGTGGGAGCAGAGGGCATTGGGGACAAGGACCTTCAGGCCTCAAGGGTGGTGGGCCCCACTCCTGTGCTGACAGGTGTCCCCCAGACCCTCTGGGCCAGACCTGGAAGGGGTTTTAAACACCACCTCACCCAACCTTGGTTTTAAGTCAACTGATGCTCAAAGAGGCTACATGAACTGCCCATGATTTGCCAGATTTGTTCTGGCCTTAGAGAACGGAAGAGAAAGTTGAAAAAATAATTACCTTGGACAGAGAGCCTGCATTTTAAGGCACTCGACCATGTAATGGCACCTAATCATTTACCTATGATTGGCCTCCATCTGGAGGCCAATGTTTTCCTTGTGGCAATCCTAAGTTCCTTCAGGGCGGGCTGTGTCTGAGACCTTCTGCACCACAGACACCCAGGAAGTGCTGACTCAGATATGACGACCAGAGGGGGGAAGACAGCCCAAACAGCGAAGAGAGTGAATGATGAGCCAAGAGACACTGCTGCAGTTGCCTACACTCCCTCCTGCTGAGACGTCAAAACCAAGGTCTAGTGGAAAAGCACAGCCATAATTAATTACAGTCATGTCAATGACAGTATCAAGAAACACGGGTTGCATGGCACTCTGCCTGGTCACAGAGCCTCTCCATCCCGGCCAAGGACTGCTGGTCCGGGCAGGCCGTGGCCACACTTACCCACTGGCCCACCCCAGAGTCTCACGGTGAGAGGGGTCACGAGGAGAGGAACCTTCTTTCTGTGCTAAGGCCCAAGCAATGCCCCACAGACTCAACTTCCACACCTGCCTTGAATGAAAAATAGCATTTTTCAGTGCCTGCCTTGTGTTTATCAGACTCTCCCAGGGATGTGAGAAGTTTGGGAAAAGCATGATCTAAATTGACCACTGATTTTTTTTTAAATCACTATTTCATTTATTTTGAAATTTCAAACAACACCAAGAGCAAGCACAAGGTTTTTTAATGCTCGTGATGACAGGGTCCAAGCGTGAAAGGCCAAGAAATCCCACAAGCATGTCTGCTTCCATTGGGGGCATGCTCCGTGCCCACAAGTCCTTGCAGGAAGGCTGAGCTGAGGTTTCCTTTCCTCACAGTCTCCTCAGAGAGGTAGCAGAGCCCTCGGCTGAATTAGGAATGACTTCCACCCTCCTCGTTTTATGTGATCCTCATAATATCTCTGTGAGCCCGGCAGGAGTCCAGCTTAATTCAGCAAAACTCATTGGAGGGTGTGCTGCGAGCAAGGCACCGCACTCAACACACGAGGAAGCTGGCTCATAGAGGTTAAATGACTTCTACCTGAAGGAGCTCAGGGGACCTCTCATTTCCCAGATGAAGAAACGAGGCCCAGAGAAGAAAAGGAGGTGGTCTCTGTCACCCAGGTAATGCTAGAGTCAAGGCTGGAGGTCAGGCCCCCTAAATATTCAGAATCCAGTGCTCCATCACCACACCACACAGCCCCTTCATGTGTCCCCTGCCCTAGAGAAGAACTAACACAGGCCACACCAGCAATGTGCTAGGTCATTTATTTGGGATGGTTTATAAGCACAGTCCGCTGCACTTTCCTGTCTGTGAGTCATTCCACCCCACCCTCCAAGCTCTGAGTCTCCTAACCCCTCGGATGTCTTTCACTTCCTTTGTAAATGGCCATCACCTCATCTGCTGCCCAGGTCTGCTATGAGGACCCGTGACGTCAGGGTCTTAAAATACCTGTCTCCACTCCGAGGCTGCCAGACATTTCCTTGCCCTTCTTCTGCATCCAAATCACAGAGGCATGATGTGCCACTGCTACTTGGTGACACAGAAGTCCCTGACTACCAGCTGAGGCCCCTTCCCCTGTCCTGTCGTGGGACCATCCTGCAGCAAGCAGGCTTCCCTGTGTGAGAGCACAGGGCGAGTCTAAGGAGAAGCAGAGCTCCTTCGCCCGGGTGCCCCGGTACCCCGGTGCCCCAGTGCCCTCACACAGCCAACTTGGAAAGCAACCCCCATCGAAGTAGGCCGGCATATTACTTTCAAAGCCCAGATTTTATCTGTGAGTCTTGCTTCTCCATTCGGTGTGTCCAAGGCATTTGCAATTACTTTTAGGGTTTGGGAATTCCCGCTGGGACACCAGAGAAACCTCGTGGTCAAGTCTTCGTGCACCCAGCACTCTGGGCTCTGACACTCAGCCGACGGCTCTCAGTCTATTCTCACACTGTCTGCTTGTTCCAGACACTTCTCTGGGGCACCCTGTTCCGGGCTGAACCAGGGTGGGAGGCGTGGTAAGTTCCACCTGATGTACATGGGGAATTTCTAGTTACCAAAATGTCTTCACCTTGGAGAAACTCATTCCCACCCACAGATACTAGAATGAGCCTTGCAGGTTTGGGTTCCTTTTCTTTCCACAGTCCTCCTCATGGTTCCTTCCAGGTCTTTGGGGCGGGTCCCTGGAGTAGTTCATGACACACAGGAAGTTTCCAGATGTCAGAAAACTGTTCTCATTTCATGGTCTTAGAATACGAGTGAGGGGGCTCCGGACTGCTAAAGGCCAGCTGGGCGGTAGTGGGAAGAACGCTGGCCAGAGGCCAGCTGGGCTCTAGCCTTGCCATTGGGCAGGTTCCTTCTCCTCTCCGGGACTCAGTTTCCTAGTTCGCAGAGTCACCTGCTTGGTAGACTTGAACTCTCTGTGGCCTTCCTGGGCTGAGGAACCAGAGAGACCTCAGGTGAGCACTTAGCCTCTTACTGCCTGAGTAACACGAACCTGACGATAATCAAATGCCTACTTCCTCAGGTTTGGGGAGGAGTAGGTGAAATAATACACACAAAATGCTTAGAACAGTGTGGCCCGTGGTGAGTGCTCAGTTACATCCACAGGGCCCCATCTTCACTCATCTTTGTATCCACAGCACCTGGCATGGGACCTGGCAGGTGCTGGCGGAAAAGTGTGTTGAATTAAAATGATGAGAAAAAGGGTATAACCCTGAGCCGAATATATGGCAAGGGAGGTTCGTGGGGGCAGCTATTCTCTGGAGTGGCAGATGTATTACCTGTCCCCAGCCTTTTGAAGTGTCTGTGTTGGCCTAGGGTGGCAGTGGAATGTAATGTCCCCAGCCCCTCTCACCCCCAACCCAACCCCACTCTGAAACCTGCGGAAAAGTTGGTCCCCGTGAGTCCTGGTCTGTGGTGGCCCACACAACCCCACCCCCACCTCAGCCCGACGCAAACGCCCCCCGACATGTTCTCTCATCCCACAGTTCATCTTCAAACTCAAGGGAAACAGTAGTCAAAACAGAAACAGTCCTCTGCTGCCCCTCAGCCCCCGGCCAGTAATCTGAGCTGCAGAAGGAAGGGCGATTATGGTTTGGGGTTTCTCCCCTCCTCTTCCAGCTTCTTGACTCACTTTTCATCTTCCTGCCTTTGGAGGGTTCGGCATTGAGCAAAACAGGCCTGCATCTCAGGGGTGCCTGGAGGTGGGGGGCGCAGCCGAGGCCTCCCCTTTCTCGCAGGAAGACGGGAGAGCGGCAGCCCTGGGAGCCCTGGTGCCCCTCCGCTGCTCCTCCGCCCGAGGACTCTCGCCAAGCGTCTGGCAGGCTCACCCCTCTGCCAGAGAGAAATTTATTAGCAGAGGTTGTCGGGAGGGCCAGGGTTACTGAGACGTCATTACTCTTACAAAATATACTGTGGGACATTTACTAGTGTCCCGTGAAGTGTGGCCATAAATCAGGGGCTCCGCAGCGCTTGTCAGAAGAAAAGAGGAAAGTGCGTTTGCTCACACCCGCCGCGGCCTCGCCGTTGACCCCACAGCTGAGCGAGGCCGCAGAGCTGGGCACAGCCACCCCTTGGGCCGCCCTCACGGCCGGACACAGGTCTGCACCAGCGCGAACGTCCGAAATGAAAATGGCACCCAATTTCAAGTGCACACTTATCCCACGCTGAACCTCTCCTGGAAACAATATTTCCTCTGTCAGTTTTATTCTCCAGCCCTGGGGGCCTGCAAAACTTCTGTGCTGCGTGGTCCTGTTTCGTATATATAAACATATATACATGGAAGAAATATGCCTGCGGATTAACAATGGTTCTCCCTGGACAGAACAATTATGGGTGATTTTTATTAACTTTTTTATACTTTCTCATATTTTCCACACTTTTTAAAATAGATGTATGTATGAGTAACTTTTACAATCAGAAAAAGGTTACTTCTTTTAAAAGGAAAATTCAAGAACCAATTATGGGGAGATATAGATATGCTCATGTTATTTACAAAAACCTGAAAATATAGCAACCTAAATGTATAACAATTATTCTACATTACCAGGGCAGAACATCACATAGCTGTTCAAGATGCTAGTTCTAAAGAGGTGGAGAAATGTTTATAATTTTAATGCTCAGAGAGATTTTTAAAAAGGTCAAAAGTGGCTATTTTTGTACACATATGCTGGTTAGCAGTATATAAAAATTGTATGTAAGGAAAATGCTTAGAAAGAATATTGTGGTGTTAAAGCATGGACTCTTGGACTACTTTCCTTTACTCTTCTCTGTTTTCCAAATTTTGCATAATGGGGTTACAGTTCTTTAGTCATTTCTAAGTGGTTGACAAGAGAAAAGAAAACCCAAACCGGGCTGGGGCTGCTGCCCCGCCCGCGGCGCAGCACCACGCACGCGTCCCCGCCCCACATTAAACCAGGAGGCCTCGGGTGCCTGGTGGGTTCAGTTCCGCTGGGACAATCTGGAACAATCAGCCCCACCAATGAACTTTTTATGAAGTTTCTGACTTTGAAGCTAAGTAATGAGAATTGGCCTCTGACCAGGCCTTGAAGTGTTCAAAGTGGTCTCCCCTTCCCACCCCCACCCCACCCCTCCCCATCAATTAGTTAATCCGAGGCGGCTGAGGTAGGTCCCGGGGCAGGCAGGCAGCGAGACCTGGCTTCTGGAGGCAGACAGGAGAGGTCCGTGTCCCTGCCCGAGGCCAGGCTGGGATTTTGAGGTTCCCTGCTCCAGCCTATGGCCAGACCCGGGGTGGCCAGAGCCCCTCCCCCCGCCAGCACTCTGTATTCACAGGCCCCTTCCTCCTGACTTAACACCTGAGGGTCACGCCAGAGAGGGAGGTGGGTGAGGAACTTTTGGAATTCTTGGGACTGTGATCGGGAATGAGACTTCTGCTGGTTGGAAAGAGGCTGGTCTCGAGCACCCCCTGGCTGACCAGGAGGCCCACTGCTGACAGCCACACCCCCCACCCCCCAGGAGAGGCAGGAGCTGCCTGCACGGGCCTCTCTTCAAGAGAGCCTCTGGGAGTTTTCTGGATGTGGGGGTACAAAGGGACTATCCCTTGCTCCCACCTCAAGAATTTAAAAATAAATCAACCTCCCTTAGTGAAGGGATTCCTCAACCCCAAAAGTGGGGTTTGAGGTTTGGCTTGCAGGGCTCCCCCCGCCCCAAAACACCTTATTTCTGATAAGAAGTCACTCCTGACCTGATGGTGGAGGGGGCAGGCAAAGCCCTGGTCCACCCCCATCACCGCTCTTCACTCCACGTTTTGAATGGGTCGCACAGCATTTGGAATTTCAGTGGCATTTGGTTTTGATTTTTAAAAGGAGGGGGAAAAAAAAACCTTCGCCTTGAAGCAATGACTTCTCTTGGCAGCTCTGGGGAGCCTGGCAATGTTGAGACCTTTCCTGGCAGGGCTGAGAAGATGAGCTGGTTGGTTGTGGTGTGTTTAGAAGTTTAAAACAGCAAAAAGACAGAGTGAGGGTTTGCGGGAGGGGCCCTGGGCCTGGGGGAGGAGGGTGACAAGACCTCCAGATCTGTTCTCTCTACTGTAAATTACAAGCCTGCTTTTTTAAATTTCCTTTCCCAGAACAATGTTATTCATTCAATTCCAAAGTAAACATGGGGCTTAGATACTCAACGGTTTGGGAGAACAAACTGTCCTCGTTGTTAGGGTCTTTACCTGTCAGGGGCCTGATTAAACTCATATATCTTCATGGCAGCCATCAGCAGCCACAGTGGGATGTGAGGAAGGACTAGGCAGTGACCCCCTTGTTCCCACACGAGTGAGGGCAGCCCCTCGGTGCCAGCCCAGGGCTCGGGGCTGCCCCTCTCTCCCAGCCCAGCTACAGTGCGGCATACGTCCAAAGCTCTGACCTGACCCTGAACCTCTGGGGTAAGAGGTCAGACCAGAGGAAATGCTGAGGCCTGGAGGGCACCAGGAAAGGGGGAGGAGGAGGGGAAGGTGGCGTCTGAACCGCCTTCAAAGTGATAGATGTTTGTAGTATAGAGGAGTTGATTTGGGGGAAAACGGAGGCCTTGGGTAGTAAATCATGCAATCCGATGTCGGTGCTAAGACTGTGGAAGCCCATTTCCTTTCTCCTAGGGGAAGGCCGCTTAATTAAGAGATCTAGGGTACTCGACTTTCCTCATAAATTTTAGAGAGAGTTGTAAAACTCAGTGTGTGCGTGTTGGAGGGGTGAGTGTGAGTGTGCACAACCACACCCACAGAGTGGGCAAGAAAGCACATTTGGAGCTCTGCTCAGGGTGGTATCACACGACTGCTCATTCTTTTGTGCCTCGGTTTCCCTACAGTGGAACTGGCAGTAATGTGCCTCTCACATCCCTGCTTGCAGTAAACACCAAGACTCTTAAGTAGGAAAGCGCCAGGCACTCTGCGTTCCATGAGTGGAAGGGGGCAGGGCGCTCGCAGGGGGGAGGACTTGGCCCCACAGCCCAGACCCCAGATGATAGTTGCAGATGTCAGGAGCGAAGCCTCCACCCTCCCAGCCCTCACCCCGGGAGTGGCGCACTCGCTTCGGCGAGCCTTCCTCAGAAACCCGTGGCGGCGTTCTTAAGTTTCGTGCTCTCCTCTAAGGAATATTTAATTTCCAAAGTACAGTCTGTTTCTCTTCCACAAGAACTTGCTTTCCCTCCTGGCTTATCTGATGGTGGGCATCTCAGGGAGCAACTTGTCACTTATCATTTGCCACAGAAGTGAACGTTAGCAGCTGGGGAGCCGTGTGGGGAGCTCCTGAGGAGCCAGGGATGCTGGCACTGTTGGGGGGTGGGGGGGGAACCAAGCAAGACCCAGGAGGCAAGAAAGGAAAGAAAAAGCAGTCTGTCCTGAAACAACACGAGCTAGGTCAGCTCTTGGCTCACATAGAAAGAACACCCTCTTAGGTGGCATTCCATAGCCCCTTCAGCTCTCATGGTCTTGGTTCCCACCGTGTCCAGAGAACAGACAGGTAAGGCCAAGTTATTGCTCCCTGTCACAGAGGGAGAGCTCAGCTAGGAAAGGGAGAGGGACCTGTCGAGCGACCTGGACACTGCCAGATTTTGGAAAATTGAGTCCTTGGACCCACTTGAGCCAGGCTCTCGTCAGGCTGGCCCAGCCAGTGTCCCTCGCAGGGGCTGGCTGATGTCTTGTTCCCTCATTCCAGTGTTGCCCATCAATGTGACAGACGCACGCAAGCTGCTCCGACTTCTGTGGCTGCAATGCCCTTGACATAGGATGGATCCTGGGCAGTGACTGCCAGTGTCTGCAGGGTTTGGGTGCGCTCTCCACTCCCAGCTGCCCTGCTTGGTTCTGAGTAGCCCCAGGTCCTGCTTGGTGGAGGGTGCTCGGCAGGACCAGATTGGGCAATGTCTGTGAGCATGCCAGGAGTGGAGCAGTCCCCCATGACATACTGATTTCATCTCCCAGAAAACGGGAACAGGCATCTGAGACAAACAGCCGGCGTGCTGCAGTCCTACCCTGGGCTGTACTTGTTGCAGAAACAAGATTAAATGCCCAGGCCAGGTTTGGTCAGGGGGCTCCTTCCTTCAGAGATGCTAATGCCAAGGAGACAGAGAATGGGGAGTCAGAACACGGAAGCAAGGTCGGGCACTGCAGCGGAGCCCTGAGAGTCCCAAATGTCCCGGCACAGAGCACGCTCTGCCTGTGTCCATGGTTCCATCACATCATTATTGACATGTTAATTTTTTGGCCTATTTGGTTCTTTTCTACAATAAATATTCATTACTTGAATCATACATGAAATAATGCAATGGTTTTAGAAGAAGATTCACATTTAGGGCACACAAGACCCCCATTGCTTTCCTTGCTCCCAAGCGTGTTACCAGAGATGGCAAACTAATGAACAGTTTGTTGAGATGCTTTCAGAAGCATTGATTAGCAAGTGTGAACTGCCCACCTAGCAAGTGGCGGGCATCGTGCCATCTAATGGTGGCATGGAGAGGAATAAAGCAGCGATTTTTAGATAATGTGCCACAAGAACTTTCAAACCTGCAATACCTGTCTATTTAGTCAGGAGCACTGACCTCTCTTCCCATAGATTGCCAAAAAAAAAAAAAAAATGACAGCAGCCAACACAACAGTAGCTGTCCGTGGCCCCAGCTGGCCTCCCAGGTGCCAAGCAGCCTGCCCCTGGGTTGCATTCACAGTCAAGGCTCTGCTGGCTTCTACTCAGCATATTTTGGAAGTCTCCCGAAAACCTTTGGGGTAGACAACATTGCCCTCTCCCTTCCTACGATTCCAGTGGAAACAATGTGGCCACATCAAAAGGCTTTTGAGGGAGAGTTAAGGCTCGGGAGGGTCCAGCCATTTTCCCAGAGGCCCAGCTGCCCTCTCATGGCTCAATTTTCCATAGATGGGACCAGAATATCCCTTTTGCCCCCCACATAGTTTTAGCATTGCCCCCTTTTATGCTCAAGTGTGACCTGTTTGGAAGATAAATATATGGTGACTCTACCCACAAGGCAGAGTGGCCTCCCTGAGAACAAAAGTCTCACTACACCAGGCTTAGGGGCGCAGATCCACTCTAGGCCAAGATGTGGAGTCCTGTAGGGTTTGGGTCTCCTGACATCCCCCAGCTAATTTGCAGCTGCCCGGTCTGGGGCAATGTTTCATACTCTTCCTGGTGGGTGACAGGGATCTCTCAAATCGACCCGTCCTCCAGAACAGCGGCTCTCCAAGTGCAGTCCCCAGTTAGCAGCATCCTCGGGGACCCTGTTAGACAGGCGGGGGCTGTCTGACTAGAGACTGGGGCTGCAGGGGCGGGGCCCGCAGTCTGTGTTTTAACCCGCCCTCCCAGGGATGTTGGTACCTGCTGGAGAGTAAGAACCTCTGCCCTAGAAATTCCCCAGGCCTGTCCTTCCTCCACCTGCTGCTAGAGATGGGGAAGCTGAGAGCCAGTGGAGGGGACACTGCGCCCCGAATGGCCATGGAACGATGCCCACACCTTGCCTGGATCATGTCTGACTGCCTGTGCTCCAGTCCCTCCGAAGTCAGGTCTCAGCCCCATTGGCTGGGGAGCCAAGCTAACGGTGATGCTAGCAAGACACTTTCTCTTCTGGGCCTCAGTTTCCTCACTGGTACAGCTGAGGGGTTCGCTTAGATGCTCTTTGATAAGCTCCTGCCAAGTGTCCTGACATTCTCTGTTTGCCCACCAGTCCTGTCCAGATAACGTCCACATTTCATGGGGACCTCGGGGCCCAGGCCACGACAATACAAGCACAGACAGTATTTTGGGGCTCCTGCTGACTCTCAAATCCATCTTAGAATCAGACTCTTAAGCTTGAGGTTTTTTTAGAGAAGGCTTTCTCAGCCTCAGCACCACTGAAACTTTGTGTTGATGATTCTTTATAGAGGGCCATAACACACCCCCTCAAACCCAAACCCAGCTGTGGCAACAAAGATGTCTCCAGGCATCACTGAATGTGCCCGGGGGTCGGGGAGGGGGGAGCGGGTGAGGGGAGGAGTAGGACCAGTCACTCTGGGTTGAGAGGGGCTGCTCCGTAGGCTATCTGGGCAGGTAAGCGCTCATACTACACTTCTCAGCAGCCTTTAGGTTGAACAGAACTTAGTTACATGAATCTATGTAACTACATTCATATTAATTTGCAACCCAGCCTGAGGAAGCCAGACCACAGACTCAAGTGCTCGGGGCCAGACAGGACATGAAGAAAGGCCCCAGTCCCATGACAGTTCTTCTGCACGGGAATGTGGGCGCAGGGCGCCACGGCTTCTGGAAGGCCTGTCCTGTCCGACCCAGCAGTCAGGCTCTGGGGGGCCTTGGAGACCGCTGCAGGGCGGGGTGGGGGGAGTCGGGGCCTCCCAAAGTGTCAGAGAAGAGCCTGAGGCCCCAGGAGGGGCAGCGATGTGCTGTAGGTCACCAGTTGTTTGTAGAGGGACCTACTACTACATATGAAGTGGAAAATCTGCAATTTTATATGAAATTTATGGTTATTAAAAATAGTGTATTCATGTAAAGCATTTGGTAGAGAGAGATCCTAAAAGATCCCGATAACTTAATATTCACCTGAAAATCCTATGAAATATATACTATGGTTAGCCTGATTTCATACGGAGAAGATTGAGGCACAGAGAGGTTAGGCAATTGGCCCAAGGTCACACAGTTAATGGTGGGAGGGGGAAGAGCCCGCGCAGGAGGGGTTAGAAACTATAGGCCCTTGTATTGAATAAAAGGAGACAGAGCCAATTTTTCTACCACAGCAGTAAATTGCCCCCAAATTAAGCCAATACCCAGTTCTTATTGCTTCTGCAAAGAATTAATAAACCATGACATCTTCTGAAATGGGGGAAGGCCAGCTGCTCAGAGAGATGTCAGAAAGCCCTTTACAGGGCTGGACTTGTTCTGCCTTAGTGAGGAAAATGATTATGCCTCAGACACGCAGAGGGGAGAGCGCGGGGGCTGCCGACGCCTGTGCCCACGGCTGGCTCAGCTGAGAGGTGTGCCCACCACTGGGAGACAAGACTTCACAGTAGCTGGCAACCGGGCGTTAATGGCTGTGGCCTCCCTGAGAACACTCCGGGATATTTTAGGTTTGTATTTGGCAGACAGTGTGCCAAGTCGTTCCCTCATTCTGCCTATTAGATGGTTAGTTTCCTCTTTCTAGTTAAAGGATTAACTAGAATTATCAGTAATCATGAGCTTCCCCCAAGGACAGGTCAAAGGAAATTAATGGAAACTGCAGCAATAGGCCCACAAATTAGCTCCTCAAGAGGAATTCCTGACCGAGAGAATTACCCCTGGCACGGGTAACCGGGGACTGGAATTAGAACCCATCGCAGAGTCCTGACAGAGCTGGAAATGCCTACCAGCCCTAGCTCAGGGGACAGGGGACCAGGGGCAGGGAAATAAGAGGGAGGAGGAGTCTGGGTACACACTTGACTGTGAAAAATTCCAGAAACTCAAAGGTGAAGGGGACCTTTGGAATATTCCATCCCGACCCCTTAATTTACAGATGAGAAAACTGGGGTCTGGAGTTGGATTGGGACTTACTAAGTGCCACACAGTTAAGTCGCAACAAAGCTGGAAGTCAGGGCCCAGGTTCTAGCCAGAGTTTCTAGAATTTGAGCTAGCATTGCTCACTGGAGACAAGACCGCAGACTTGTCAGGTTCTCGGTTCGGCAACCTGCAGAATGGAGCATTAGCCCTAACATGTCCCGATGCAGTCGTTTGCTTACATGTCTGTCCCCACCCTAGGCTGGAGGAGAAGGTCTCAGGAATGGGGACCATGACCTCCTCATAAAAAGATGTGGCCCCCGGGTATCCTCCACATGGACTGATACAAAGTACACCTGAGATAAGTTGTACAGAATTGGGCGAATGGTCAACGTTGGAGGTGCTGAGGCTTACCTCCTGTGTACACAGCCTCTGTGACGCACTGGACAAGACATCCCTGTACAAGACCCTGCCATTACTGCAGTCACAGCGGGTAAGAAGCCTGCCTTCTGGAGCCACGTCAAACCTGGCAAATGCTGTTTGTTAGATCCAGGCAATGGACATTCATTACCCTATTCATTACATTCAAAACAGTTTGTTGTACTTTTCTGTTAGTTGGAGCATTTCTATTAAAAAAAGTCAAAATGTTAATAGCAATATAAAGCTTCTTTCTTTAAAAAAAGCACATGCTCATGAAGCTTGATTCTAGAATAACAGGCACATCGTTCATTTCAGGAGATGTCTATTGTTGCTGAGGAAATGTTCCTGATTCTATAGCGAGTAGACTCAGACTCTGTCCTCAAGAAACTTGAGGGGAAATGACACTCAAGTGACATTGCCACAAAACAAGACAGACGTGACTACAGGAGAGAGGTGTAGAGAGCTGGGTCAGCCCGGGTGCAGCCACTGACCCCGTCCCCTGAGCAGCGCGGCCAAGACGGACATCCTGCACGCACAGCCTCATCACAGGCACGTGCGGAGGCAACCGGAGGCTGGGTAACGACCAGGGCATCCCCAAGGAGAGCTTGGGAGCCTCGCCTCCACCACTGCTCATTTCCTGCTGCAGGACATTTGCACACACAGTTCACGAGATTTAAGTGAAACAAAGAGGAACATGAGCCCCCAAAGGGCAGCCTGGGGCACGTGCATGTGGAAGGGCAAGGGCAGGGTCACTGCTGTGGGGCTGGGGTGGAAAGGGGTGGGGAAGAGTGTTTGTGGTTAAGGATGCCACTGCCATTTGCAATGGCATGGATGGACCTAAAGGGAACTACGCTAAGTGAAATAAGCCAGTCAGAGAAAGACAAATACCACATGATCTCACTGAGTTGTGGAATCTGAAGAACAGAATACATGAACAAACAAAACGGAAACAGACTCGCAGATCCAGAGAACAGACTGAGGGTTGACACAGGGGAGAGGGTACTGAGGGGCTGGGTGAAAAAGGTGAAGGGATTAAGAAGTACAAATTGGAAGTTACAAAACAGTCAAAGGGATGTAAACTACAGCATAGGGAATATCGTCAATAATATTGTAATTACTATGTATGGTGCCAGGTGGGCACTGAAATATCAGGGGGGTGCTGTGTAAAGTATATGATTGTCTAACCACTGTGCTATATACCTGAAACTACTACATAATAATATTGAATGTAAAGTGTGATTGAAAAATATAATTTTGAAAAAGAACTCCGCTGCCAGCAGCGGGCACCCTCGGTCCAGGTCACAGTTGGTAGGCACATTTGCCAGCCCTGGCTGCAGCAGGGGAGCACGAACCAGCGCCAGAGCTGGGGCGCCACAGCACTAGATTCACATCTGAGTTCTGTAAGTTTCTGGCAGTGTTCGGCAAGTAGCATAGCCTCACTTCTCCCATCTGTTGAATGGAGTTAGCAATGAGTACCTCACAGGTGCTTGCCTAACATGGCCCAGTAGAGAGTGGTTGCTCTCACCCACTGAGTGTTCCCTCGCCCACCCCCTCCTGCCCCTTTGCAAGGACAGCTGGATGAGGTCATGTACACACAGAAGAGAGAGCACTTGATCAGTGTGGGTTATTTTTGTTTTGGTTTTTTGGCCCAGAGAAGACACCAAAAGCATTTTCAGTAGGTTCTCACTTTTGAGTCCTGTGTGATAGCGACCACTTCTCCCACAGTGGCATGGTCTCGGGCAAACACTCAGTGTGGCAAGTGAGTCATGAGACCTGCTGAGTGAGTTTGGATTCCCTCGGAGGCTGGCTTGCAATGAAGAGCCAAGCATGCAGAGTTTATTTGCGGGGTGGTCTCAGTAAACAGGGCAGGGAAGGGAAGGAAGCCCATGAAGGGAGTGTGGATACACATGTTACCCCAGGGAGCAGCTGAACAGCTAGGGGCTCAGTCCCACAGCAGGATTTGGGGAGATTGTAGAACACCCTAGTCTCGTACCAGAAGGTGACTATCTTTGGCTGGGGATGCTCCTGAGCAAGGGAACCCCTAGGAATTCCCAGCCAGCTGCTCCAGCAGGCCAGGAGAGAGCCCCAGGCCCTGAGTTGCAGGTGGAAAGCAGTGGAATGCTCTTGGCACATATCGAAGCGAGAACCAAAGGGCACAGATGGGGAACTAGTAGCACATGTATGTCCCCTTACATGGAATTCCTTCTCATCACAGTCATTTTAGCTTGAGTTTGGATGGCTCTGGGCCTCTATTTCCATGCAGTTCCTATCTATATTTCCCCCTCGTCTTCTAAAACCTTTCAGCTCCAACTGAGTATGCAACATGACCTACTGAGACATGCAAATTACAAATTCAGATGGGAACATCCTTTAGGGCAGCAACTTTTTTTTCCTCTTTCTCTTTTACTGTGACTTTGGGCTAGTGATAGGCCCTCTGCAGCCTTGCCTTCTTCATCTGTAATATCAGCAGGGCTGCTATGCCGGCCTCAGAGTTCCCTGCTGCGACTTCGCTGTTGCGCACCACCATTCCAACCCCATGGAGCCGGGAGGGCCCATGGCGGGCATTCCCAAAGGCAGGCAAGCTACACGGACACACACTGCTCCACACCAGAGACCCTGTCCCCTCCTCCCGCTGGTGGAGCAAGAGACCCCATCCTCCTCCCAGAGAGATGGAGGGGGTTACTGGGCAAGGTGGGAAGAAAGGTGAGGGCAGAAATGGCAAGGTCAGATCTGTGTAGATAGAACCCCCAGAGATCACAAAATCCATCCTGCTTAATACCACCACACTTCAGATGAGAACACAGGTACTTTTAAAGACCTACAAAGACCCAGACAGCCCTGGCCCTCCCACTGCAAACTGACTGTGCTGTCCTGAAAAGTTAGAGATGGAGAGAGAGAAATTTTTCTATGGTTTCAAGCCCAATTATCCACACCTCAGGAAAGTGGACAGTCCAGGTGACGTAGGACCCTCCAGGGACTGCCTGTCTTCCCCAAGTACGAGCAGGAGTCACCCAGAGTTCCAGTCACTTACTTAGTCTCCTTCCTCTGGCTCCAGGCTCGCTGGAGATGGTGAACAGCTGTTTGCCATTCTGAGTGGAGGAGCTTTTTATATAGTTGACGACGTATTAAATCATATCTTAATGATGACTAGGAAGACTTCTTGTTACAGCTACCGTGTGGAGAAAAAGCGATGGGCCAGACGGCACTGGTGCTAATTTTATCTGGGCTATGGATGTGCAGGCGTACGGGAGAAATTGAGCAAGTCACGTAGTTCTGTTTTTAACATTTTGCCTTCAGACAGAAGACTGTTAAAATGAGAACTTTTCTTCAAAAGACTAAAATGTAAGCAGAGGTCCAGTTCTGGGTGGTGGACAGATTTTTTATTTCTCTGTATTTCCTACATTATCTACTGGGAACATACATAATTTTTATAACCAGAAAAAAACTAACGATGTATGCTTCCAATCGTACGTGAATTTTTTAAGTAGGTTGTAAGGTTACGCCTGCCACAACTTCAATTCAGGGCCGCGTTCCGGACGTGGGTGAGGCAGAAGCTGCAGAGAAACTAGGGAGAAAAAAACGGAAGGAAAGGTAACACATTTCCCCAGCAAGTGCCTAACACGTAGTAGGATGTGACAATGACGGGGGACGTGCTGTTGCTGGCCCTGGGTATCTTTAACTCAAGCAGTGTCCCCTTACCTGGAGAGAGCGGCAGCTGGCAGGCGGATGGCGCAGGCCCCAGGGAACTTTGGGAGGAGCGCCTTGTGTTACAGCGGATTCCTTCTTCCACCGAGTCACGAAAGGCCTGGCTCTGCCTTGCGACTGAGCTTTGAAGGAGACACCCACGCAGGCAGGATCGCGAGGGAATTCCCCAGCCGTAAGTGCACTCAACAAAAACAGGAATTTGGGGGAAATTTTGAAAATAAATTATTAAGTGAAAAAAGCAAGCCATAAAATACTACATGTCCTATGACCACATCTATGAAAGCACTGTATTCCTAGTGATAAAGACTTTTAAAAATTTAAAATAGTTGTTGTGTTGGGGTGGTTGAATTGTAGGTAAACTTTTTTTAAGTTCTTAATGTCACTATTGGCCATTCAATATTTTTATCTCAAAAAAACTTTATCCTACATTTTATTATGAAATTTTTAAATATACAGTAAATTGAGAATTTCACAGTAACCATCCCCTCACCTGCCTCTAATGCTACTTAATTTGTAAACTTGTAAAAGTTTTTAAATGTTTTAAACTTTTCTGTTATGTAATATTTGGCATTCGCATTAACATGTGTGGAAGCTGTCAGCGTAATTGTAAAATAAAGTCCGATGAACCCCTCCCTCAGCAGAAGAGCCACAACGTCGCCTTCAGTCGTGCGGCTCCCCGCGTGCTCCTTCCTGTTCGAGATCCGTCCGCCTCCCTCCGCGGGCAGCAGATCCTGAACCCTGGGCCAAGCGCTCCCCTCCCTCTCTGCACAGCCTCCACGTGCGTCTGCCCTGGCCAGGACAGGCCGTGACATGCTGCCGTCACACGCACTATGAAGTCCCAGCAGCTTAACTCATCACCAAAGGTTTGTAACTCATTACAAAGGTTTGTCTGTTGCTCAAGCAAAATCGACTGCAGGTCCCTGGGACTCTCCGGGACACCTGTCTCCATGTGGCAACTCCACAGTCCAGGATGCTTTGGTTTTACAG
Organism: Sturnira hondurensis; assembly: GCF_014824575.4. NCBI lineage: Eukaryota > Metazoa > Chordata > Mammalia > Chiroptera > Phyllostomidae > Sturnira > Sturnira hondurensis. The sequence continues at coordinate 5,401,668 of NW_028073511.1, read as the reverse complement.
TGTCACCATCTAAATATGAGGCCTCCCTAAGATCGCTTCATCAGTAAGTAAATGCTTCAGCCCAGGCAGGAGGGGCCCATGCCTCTTTCCCTCATAGCCCATCAGCCTCACTCACTGCCCCGGGGGCCTCCATCTGTCCAGGGGAAGAGGAAAACAGGATAGAGGTGAGCACTAGAAATCTCCTCTATGTTACCCCCAAGCTACATATGGTTAGTTTTTGCTTCAGTTCTTTTCATTTTTGAGCCTTACTGTGTATATATTTGGCATATAATGCTCTGCAACCTGCTTTTTCTCATTCACTGCCCTGTCTCTCAGATTTCTCCATGTGATGGTAGGTAGCTGTGCTTTTGTCCATTTCCACTATTGTATAATATTCCATTGCGTGTATGACGTGTCTCAGTGCTGATCTACTCCAGTAGAGGGACGTTGGCATTTCCAGCCTTTGCTATGAGCGACAGTGCTCTCAGGTACAGGCATCCTGGTGCATGTGTTCAGGAATTTCTCTGGGGCACGGGTTATTCAGATTCTTTAAAGCTAATTTTTTTTAATGAAAGAGCAAAGAAAAAGAAGAAGCAGAAAGTGGGAGGTGTTGAGCTGGCACTTTTCTATTACAAAGGGGGGTTGGGACATAGGATTGTAAAAAAGAAAAGGCAGATGAAAGCCAGCAAATGCCAGAGTGCAAAAAGGTCACGGGTTTGTATGCTGTCCTTCAGCCAGGCACAGGTCAGACCAAAGAAGAAAAGTCAGGGATTACATAAATATTTTTAGATAAAACTGTGCATTTACCAAAAAGGAAATAAATGATGACTCCAAGGAGCTGTTTCTTCCCCATAATCTGGAACCACTAAGGCAACGTTGTTCAACATCAAGATATCACCATTTCAAGAGACAATCTGGTTCTCAGAAAATTTCAGCACAAAGTTAATTTTCATTTGCTTCCATTTTGAAAATAAATAAATGCTATACTGTGATTTTTTTTTCTTGAGGAAGGCACGTCCTGGAATTAAAGAAATAATGACAAGGTATTTCATCTCCCCGAGGACTGGTAATCGCCAGCATATGGCCCGGATGGAAGTACACGAAGCAGGGAAATAAGGCTACGGGTGACAGTTTGACATGGGCTGGCCAAAGAATGATGTTCATCACATAATCCCACTAGGTTCCTAGTAGGATTCTTAGTGTTAGCTTTGACCGTAAGCAAGAAAGTATGGCCTTGATGAAATCTGTTTGTATTATGTTCCGTTTCTTGGGGCAATAGAGGGAACCTGGTAACTCATCTCTTGACAGGTCAAGAAAGAAATTGAGAGATAGTCCAAAACAGCTTTGGAGTAGATGGCTCATGGGCAAACTGGATGAAGTTCTGGAGAAGCCTGGGAACCTGTCATCCTTGGTTTTGCTGATAAGATAGAACAGTGAGCCCTGGTAGTTGTGGCTCAGTTGGTTGGAGCATCATCCTGTAACTGAAGGGTAGGTAGCAGGTTCGATTCCAAGTCCAGCACATTCAGTCTCAGGTCTGTGCCTATATGGGCAGGCAACCAATCAATGCTTCTCTCTCTCCCTCCCTCTCTCTCTAAAAGCAATGGGGAAAAAAAAAGTCCTCAGTGAAGATTTAAAAAAGGAGAAGAAAAAAAGAAAGATTGGGGTGGATCATAGCACTGATCTAGAAGACCAGGACACACAGTTGGCCCCTGACCAAGGGCATCCAGGGGGCAGGACGTAAAGATGACCAGCTGTCCATGAATTAGTAGGAGCCATAGCTTGTAATTCAGTGATTAAAGAACTGAGTTTAATCAAGCTGAAACAGAAGTAGATGCTTTGCTCGTTTTCTCTGTTATTAATGGGGCACTCCTCAGTGCCACCCAGCACGCTCTGTCTCCTCATTTCCCAGAGCAAGCTGGTCAGGCAGGTGGAGTTATCACTCAGGCTTCTTGGTAGCAAGTGACAGAAACCAATTCTGGGTGATTTGAGCAGAAAAGCAGTTTCCCAAGAGGATATTAGGCATCTCAGAGAACTACAGGGAATGTCCAGCAAATGGGCAGCTGCCTGGGAAAGCCAAGACTTGAGTTCAAATCGTGAACAGCTAATGCCTTTGCTGGATGGGCCACCTGCCTGGTGCCACTGCCACCCCTATAGCTACTGCTAAAAAATCATCCGTGGTCCCTGTGTCTCTGCATCACGGGTCCAGGATGCAGGGTCTTAGGCAGAAGGGCCTCGCTGAGCCTGGGGTTGGCACCAGTGTCCTGGGCCAGCAGGTGCAGGCAGAGGCTGCAGCCCAGCAGGGAAAAGCAAAAGACTGTTTTCAGGCTTTATTACTTTGAAGCAACCCTGCTTGCCCCCAAACTCCCCGACGGTAGGAAGAGCCTTCAGATGCTGGGCAAAGGCAGAACTGGCAAGTGTCCTCCCAAGCACGGCCGTCTCCACTTACGGGTGTGCTGTTCTGACGCTCCCTGTGCTGGCACTCCGCAACTGCTCTGATGCCTCCTAGTTTCTGTCTGCACTCGCCTGGCTCTGGAAAAGAGGAAGCAAGAGGCTCCCAAATGACAGTGAAGCAGGGTGTAAACTGTAATCGCTAACATTTTACAACACTTCGCAAAGTGGGTTAACCCATTTGTTTCAGTTAGTCTTTACCTCCCCCCCACCCCAAAAAATAACCCTTGCATAGACCCTAACAGGTAACAAGGGCGGGCCTTCTTGTCATCCTACCGGTCACGTCCAAACTGAGGCTAAAACTGTACAGGGTGTGCTGACCACAGGTTCACGTTGTTCCATGTGATTGTTTAAGTAACAGTCTCATGGTTTTACTTGGTTTAATGCTCCATTTCATGCTTTTAAAGGTCGCTGAGACAGGACCCCTCACATTTGTTGTGTACAGGGATCTTTCTACAATGCAGATGCTGACTCAGGAGGTATGGAGGGGGACCCCCGCCCCGACTCTGCATCTCTAACCAGTTGCCAAGGGTCACTGACGCGGCTGGTCCAGCAACCACATTCTGAACAGCAAATATTTAGGGGGTTAGAAGTAAGAGGAGCGGTAAGTGTTCATCTGTAGCACACCGTGCAATATCTTACCGACGTAATGAATTGTTTGTGACATTCCTGAGATTTTTTAGTTCTTCCCCGTTTTGATCCTTCGTGCTATTTCTTAAATTAAGTTTAAAGAAGGTTTGAACAGAAAGGTATGGCACAGAGGAAGTACTTCTTGTTTACCTTTTGTTCAGCTCTAGAAAAAGGACCTGGCGGAGGCAACAGCCCCAGGGACCAGGAGAGGCCAGGTTCAGAGGGGCCGCCACTCAAGTCTCTGGTCACTGGAGCAGGAATTTCACAGACGATGCATCTCAGCGGGCAGCCTGAGAAATTCAGAAGCCATTCTCTCATTTCAAAAGTAAGCTCTCCTGAAAAGTTTATAAATACCCCATCTCCCTGCATGGAGAAACACAAATAGAAGAGGGGAAAAACAAAACAACAACAAAAAACCCTTCTCAGTGAGAAATGGAAGCCACGCCACTCTGAGGGCCCCAGTGAGGCTTGAAAAAGCAGCTGAGACCAAGCACACCAGCCTTATTGGAAGCCGGTGGCAGACGGCCCAGCAGAAAGAAGGGAAGTGGACTGGGGGACAGTTAAACAGGAGATGAAAACAACTGCAAACAGAGGGAAAACAAAAGGGGGGGTAATAAAAACAACCGGCTCCTCATGAAAGTAAACAAAGACAAAGGGGGAAAGAAGCAAAGAGAAACCAGATGCAAGGTTTGCCTGAAACCCCAGCAGTGGTGGCAGCGTGGGGGTGGGTGTTAGAGCAGATGAAAGCTCTGGGAAGCGAGTGGGAGCCAGACGAGGAGAGCAAGGCCAGGACCTGGGGGAACTGCAGGGCAGGCGAGCCCTGCACCACGTGCCTGGGTTGTGATTAGCCAAGGCGAGTTGGCACCAACCGTCCCTGGACAGATATGTTTGGGGACAATTATTAGAAAGCTATTTTTGTGGTTTCCTTTGTTTCTCTGAGCCATCATCTGTTCATGTGTTTTGGAGCCTGAGAAAACAACACTGATTTCACCAAAAACCCCTGAGCTTTTAAAAAGAAAAAGAAAAAAAAAAAGAAAACAGCCCTCTAAACTTCTGCAAGTTGTTTCAGTCCTTTTTCAAACTACGTATTTCTTTTCAAAAGGATATTACTCAGCAGATGGGTTTCTTTTTCTCCTCTCTCCAGCTAGATTGCTTCGTGTTTGCACATCAAAGCAAGTAAACACGAGTGGAGTATTTTGGGGTCCCTAATGGTGGGCCTTGAGGGTGAGGAGCACAGCCGGTCTCACACTGGGAGGATGCTGTCTGTCTCAGGTAGGTTATCCCTTGCCCTGCCAACCCCAGACTCTGCTGAGAGAGCCTCTTCCCCATGCCGAGTGTCGGGCCCTCCACCTCCTTGAAGCATGACCAGCTCTCAGGATGGCCTTGCACTTGGTCCTAGAGGACAAGCCCTCTGTCCCCTGCCCTGGACTGTTCTCTTCCCTCCCAGTCCCTGACCAACCCCCCACCCTGTGGCGTTCTCATTACACTTCTTGCTCCACATTTAGGAAAGGTAGGTTTGTGCTCCCACCTACCCCATCCACAAACCCTGTCAGCTGCATCGATGTTCTTCAGATTTAGTAGCTCCCAGACTCTGCCTGCAGGTCAGTTAGGATGGGTGTTCTTGTCCTAGATGCTTCCTCAAATAAAACTTCAGGCTCCTGTCTCCAGGTGTCCAGGGGAAGAGGTCCCAGCATAGCTTGTGTGGGTGTCATTCATGAGCTTCCCTCACACACAGTGATGGGACCCCTCAAGTCTCTGCTCACAGTATCCTTCCCACCTGCCCGAGCACACCTGCCTCGTATGCAAATCTTATCCGTCCTCAAGGTCCCCCTTAGGAGGCAGCTCTCTCAGCCAGTCATCTTGGCCCAAGCTCCCAACACGCCACCCCCTGAATGAGGCCCAGGAGCCTTCTGGCTTTGGGCAAGTCTCTGCTTACCTCCCATGAGACCCACAAGTGTACTGTGGTCTCCATACCCTGATTTGAAGTCTCGTGTCTATACTGCTAGGACTGCCTGCTGTCTGCTCATGCGCACCCAGCCCTCCCTTCCGCCCTCCAGGTGGGAGGTAGACCTGCCGAGAGTCTTTCTGCATGTGACCCCCTTGGTTTGTGATTGTTCCTTGGGTCATTACCAGGGAGTGGAGGAAGGGGGACTGTAGAATGGACTTGACCTCCAGGAGAACTGTCAGCTATGGCTCTGACCAACGCTCTGGCCTTTTCTTTTCTGTGATCACATCAGTCAGCAGAATGGTCTGGTCTCAGAAGGCACAGGTGCAGAGGTGTTGCTGACCCGTGTCCACTCTGCCTGTCCAGCGCCCACGTCCTGCAGGACTCCTATCATGGCCCCACTCCCTGCAAATGTCTCCTTTCAAACTGTGACCCCCAGGCCAAACCTGGCCTGCTGTCCATCCATTTAAATAAAGTTTCACTGCAACACAGCATGCTCATTCGTTCTCACATTGTCTGGGGCTGCTTTTGCACTGCAACGGCAGGGTGAGCAGTCACAGCAGAGGTCATGCGGCCTCTGAAGACCAGAGTACTTCCCATCTGACCCCTCTCGGGGAGAGCTGCTCAGAGCGTCTTCTGTCACAATCTAACACGGCAGCTGCCTGCTCTTCTGCAGTATCGTCTCACTGCTGCACCGAACACCCCAGAGCTCTGAGAGCAGGGATGTGCACGCCGCAGCCCTGTCCCTCATCTCCCCTCGCCGCTGGCACAACGCTGGTAACAGCACCTGCGTACTCATCTGTTCTCAAATAGCTTTCCCCTCGGGTAACAGGAACTCCCTGGACTCACTTAAGTAACCATGGCATTTATCGTTTCCCAGAACAGAAAGTCCAGAGAGTGGGCAGGGGTTAGCATTGGTAGATTCAGGCACTGGACCCAGGTTCTTTTCATCTCTTTTGCTCTGTCAGCAGCTGTGCTGGCTTTGTCCTAATACTGTTTGCCCTCATGGTCTCAAAATAGCTGCCAGTCACACCTGAAGCAACATGCATCCTTGTTCACATCCAGCAAGATGTGGGGAGGAGGAGAACGATGGGAGCAGCTACTCTTTCCCAGAGCCCTGAGCAGGCCTCCCCTCCCGCCTCATCAGCCCAGACTGGCTCACACCTGCCTGGCCCCGAGCCAGCCCCTGGCAAGCGGAGTGGAGCCTTGGCCAAGCCAAGGCTGCTTGGCCACCTGGGGCAGAATGGGTGTAGGGGAGTCAGCCACACTGCTCCTGCAATGGAAACTTACAGAAATCGCCTAGTCACCTCTTGGTGTAGTATGTTTGACATATTTCAAAACAATAGCCAAAGTGGAATTTAATCACTAAAAATGATGGGGTATTCAATGTGTCCCCTGTTCCTCCTGCCATCCCTGAATGTTTGTGGGTGTCCCCTGAGCCCTGTGACCCCAAACACACACAGGCCCTGCCTTCTGGAATTACACCTAAAATGGCCCACAACATCTATCATCCATATACTGCACATTTACATTCCAACCAAAAGTATCCAACTCCAATGTACTCTAGAACTTTTAATTTACTAAACCACAGAGATTCCCCGTAAGACTTTCATTTCTAGAACACTATAACAAGAGCCTTTTCCCCCACCATCCCAGACCCCCTGGCCCAACACCCCAGCGAACTGGATTCCAAAGGGCCCCACCACCCTGCAAGGTCGTGGAAGAGTACCTGCTATGACTGTAACCAGGAGTTCGGCCTGCTTTAACTCTCTGCTCACCAGCTCAGATGTTTTCCAGAGGTTGCTGGGACACTATTGCATTCCTAAAGAAAAAGAAAAGAATAAACAATAAAATTAATGATTCCTTCCAGAAAAGAGCAAAAAGGGCAACCCACGGTCCCTTTGCCCTGTTGCGTAATGACATGAAGGAAGAAGAGGAAATGACTTCGGATGCATGCCAAGAAAGCTGTGGACGACTGTGGCCACTCTACCTCTATGAAGGTCAGTGAGGCCTCGACCGAGAACCCCGTCAAGCCCGAGGTAGGTAACTGTGCAGCCCTTGCCAGAGTGTGTCACCCAGGTGATAACGTTCATCACAACATGGTTTACAATCACCAAGTATGGAGGCACCCCCAGTGCCCATCGATAGACAAACGCGTAAAAAAGCTGTGGTACGGTTAAACAATGGAATATTACTTGGCCGTAAAAAAGGCAGTGAAATGGCCCTGACCAGTGTGGTTCAGTTCGTTGGAGTGTCATCCCATCACCAAAAGGTTGAGGTTCGATTCCCAGTCAGGGCACACACCTAAGGCTGCAGGTTCTGTCCCAGGTCCAGACACCTGCAATCCCCAGTCTGGGTGCATAAGGGAGACAACCAATCAATGCTTCTCTCCCACATCAGTGTTTCTCTCAACATTTCTCTCTCTCCCTTCCTCACTCTCTAAAAAACAGTGAAAATATGTCCTCTGGTGAGGATTTAAAAAAAAAAAAAAGGAAATGGTACCATTTGCAATAGCTTGGGTGGACCCGGAGGGTATTATGCTAAGTGAAATAAATCAGCCAGAGGAAAAAATATCATAGGATTTCACTTATATGTGGAATCTAAAAAACAATATAAATGAATAAAACAGGAACAGACTTATAGATACAGAGAAGAGATTGAGGGTTGCCAGAGGGGAGGGGGTTGGGGGCGGGGTGACAAAGGTGGAGGGATTGAGAAGTACAGACTGGTAGTTACAGAATCTCCATGGGGATGTAGAGCACAGCACAGGGAACAGAGTCAACAATATTGTGATCACCGTGTGTGGTGCCGGGGGTACTGCAAATATCAGGGGGACCACAGAGTAAAATATGTGATTGCCTAACCACCATGCTGTACACCTGAAACCAACACAAAATGATATTGAATATAAAAAATAAATAGACTTTTATACAGTCTCCCTAGGGGCAGCCATCGCCATCTCACCACCATGAGGGCCAGGCCGCCCTGACACAAGCCAGGCTGTGCTGCGTGCCCCCACCCCCCAGCTAGACTCGGTGGGGCCACGTGTGCAGGAAGAGAGGGCCGAGCCACGCTGGCGCGTGTAGTAACAAGTCTGTGGCTGGGCCCAGTGAATTATAGGTTGGGGACCCGACAGTGGTCTTCTCATGAAAGAAGGGCATGAACCCGCCTCTGAGGGTCCTTCCCCTTCCCAGGGAAGCCGTATATCCAGCACACCCTGTGAGGCTCTGCCCCGATGAGGGGAGGAGTGCTGTTACATGCTGTCGCTTTGATATAAGGGCCTCTGTCTAGAAATTCAGTGTTGAATCATGGCGTGCTTGCCTTGAACCACACCGAGGGGGCCGCCATGTCCCCTGGGTGGGTCAGCCCAGGTCTGGACTTCCCTGCAATGATGACATTGCTGCTGATGTGAATAATAAGTGTGATTTACTTGTTCAAGCCCCAAAGTCCAGGCAGGAATGGCGTGTGGGGCTGACAACCTGCAAATTGCAAAGCGGAAAGTTTATGGGCTGATTTATGGGGAAAGCGAAGGGCCACTCTCTACACCAAAGACAGTTAAACGCCTCCTTAGGCAAAGACTCGCTCTCAGCAGACCAGAGTGCATCTGACAGAGCCTGTCCTGGCTGGAAAGACAGGCGCAGGAGGTGCACAGTGCACAGCACTCACCTCCATGCCCCAGCACTCCTGTCATACACAGCACACCCGGGAAGTCCCCGTCACGGCCACCACCTCCTACTGCACCCCTGCCATCGCTGCTTCTGTCACTCCTGTCACCCTTCTTGTCACCACCAGCACTGTCCTCGCCTTCCCCTGAGGCTCTCGTAGTGACCGTTACGCACCACTCTGTTTTTCTTGTTCCTCCTGTGGCACAGTATGAAGGGAAGGCATGAGGTTTGTCTTCAGACGGCCTTGAGTTCAAATCCAGGCTTTGCTTCTTACTAGCTATGTGACCTCAGGTGACTGCCATGCCCTCTATGAGCCTCCTCTGTAAAATAAGGACATGAAGGCGGACTCATGTACGATAGACACAGTGATGTACTTCCCAGATCCCCCTTCAAGGACACATCACTGCCCCGGTCTGGGGGTACAGTCAGCAGACAGCCTCCAGCCGTTGGCTCCTCAGGACCAGGCTCAGCTGCAGAGAGCTACCCTTTTCCCCCATGGACACCCCCTTCCCAGGATAGCCTGCATCCGGTTCCAAAGCCAGGCAGTGGCATATAACCTGGCCCTTTCAGCCCCACGCTGGACACTCTGGTGAGTAAGTCTTGCTCTATGCTCTCCAATACTCCTCGGTCCAAAGTCTTCCTCAGTACCTCGGCTTCCTCCACACCCTTCCCAGGTGTTAATTCTCATAGACACCTGTGCCCCAAACTCCATCTCAGCCTCCACTTCTGAGAAACCAACCCATTGAAGAGCAGATGAGAATTACAATATATGACCCAAAAGCAGGGTAGGGGCTCAGAGACCCACTTCCCTCCCTGCCCCACCATCAGGACAAAATGGAAGGCTCTGCAGAGCATTGAACCCCTCTAAGGGGGGAGGGGAGCCCCAAGAACGCCACATGCCAAGTTCCTGGAGGGGCCAGGCAGGAGAGGCTCAGGCCCTGTGATTAAAGAGACAGAAGTGGATTCAGATGGCCAGGAAGTATCGCAACTCAGCACGAAGAGGAGTAGCCAGGGAGGAGTGGAAACCTATACTTGGAGTTAATGTTTTCCAGCTCTGGCGGGCGCTGCAGCCGGCAAGCTTCTGCTGCTGGTCCAGGAGCGGAGGGCTGCTCTGCTTGGAGGAGTTTTTCCTATGAAAATAGCCCCTGGCTATTATTCTTTGTAGTGTGAAGTGGAAAATTACCTGGATGAGGTTTCACGTGAAGCAGCACGTTGCTGGAAACGGGTGGAGGAACTATGGAGCAGAGAAGAAGATATGAAGCGAGTTCTTAGGGTTCAGACCTAAGGAGAAGAGAGCAAAACTAGGCCGGGTGGGTCTGGCCTCAGGGGCCTGGTGCCCAAGTCTCCTTGGCACAAGGAGCTGACATTTGATTGGCCAAAAGCCCCTTTGCCTGCCTTGTAAATTCCCTTCACCTGTGCTCACACCAACTCTCCCACCTGAATGCCTGTGGGGAGTTTCTGTCAAGGGCCCGATACAGTACGAGTGCCCCAGGGAGAAAGCACAGCAGGGAGGTGCCCAGTCTTCAGACCAGGCAGCTCCAATCCAGCCTCAGCTCCACCACTTTGTAGCTATGTGACATTATTTAACCTAGCCTCAGCTAGCTATTATTGTCTTTATTATAATGTTAATTCTTGCCATCAAGAGTTACAATCTCTGGGCAAAAGGATGAACAGGCCTTGAAACAAAAGCAAATCATGTGCTCCTCCCTAGTGGAGTTCACTAGAACCAGTACATGTTGGGCTGGAGCAGTCAAGGTGGACTTCATGCAGGAGGTGGCATCAGAGTGGGGCCTTGAAGGGCAGACTTTGGATGGGCCTGGGAAAGAGGAAGCAGGAGGCATAAAATATTCAGATGCAACCACAAAGGCAGGAGTGGGTGTGGGATGTTTGTGGGACAGAGAGGAGCCTGGGGTGCCACACAGATGCCGCATCTTCTTGCTGGCCCTGAGGACATGAAGATGAGTGATATGCCATTGGGAGGGGGCAAAAGAGCGAACAGTCCAGGTGAATCAGGTTTAGTCAGGGAGGCAGAGACCCATAGAGGACAGCAAGGCAACCTGGATTAGCAGCATGGGGAACCGAGGCCATCGAGGAACTTTGGACCCTGTCGAAGGCTCCACCAGAAGAGGGTAAGAAATCCCCTGGCTCCTCCCCTCCCCTGCCCTCCAACCACCTGCCGTTGCCTCACAGCCAGACCTAACCGGAAGCCATAACTGACAAGGGAGCCTCGGGAATGTGACTGCAGTGATGAGTCCCCTTCAGTACAGGACAGAACAGACAAAGGATAGCATAGTGATGACCATGACAGAAACGTTCACAGATGCCACAGGAGTATTTGGCAGGGTGACTCCCAGGGCTGGGGCTCAGCAAGGGCTTCTCACTCCCGGAGGAGGAATGAACAAGGAGAGGAGAAGGAGATTGAGTGCTGGGCCAAGGAGCAGCAATTGGAAAGCCTAGAGATGAGGGGGCAGGGTGCCTTTGCACCCAGCATGCCCAGCAGGGCGTGGTCCTGGGGAAGGCGGGTGGAGGTCGGAGGGCAGGGAACCTTCCTGTGGCATCTGGGCCCGACCCTGAGGGCTCCTGGGAGCCTTACAAAGTCTAAAACAAGAGTGACTCAGTCTTGCCCCTGTGAGGCCCGGATGTGAAGGGGGTAGGTTGAAGGTGGGGGGCCAGAGCCTGCACTGAGGGGCTGCGGTAGGGTGGGGAGGGAAAGAGAACTGGCTGAGACATTTTCCAGGTGAGAGTGACAGGGCTTGAGGGGCAGCAGGATGGGGGTGAGGCAAGGGTCTGCACGTCAGGGTGCCACCCAGGCTCCTGGCCTGAGCATCCGGGAGCTGGAGCCTCTCATGCTGCATCTCCTTGAACCTGCACCAAACTCTGAATCTGTTGGTGGTGTAATCCCCATGCCCCAGAAAAGAAAACGAGACTCAGGAAGGTGGACTTACCTGTCAGGTTCACCAGCTAGTAACATGCACAAGGCTCCAAGTGGGGCTCTTAACCTGGGCTCCATGCACGGGAAGGCACACCTGCCTTCTCACTAATCTCTCCCTGAAGCTTAGCGATTGGCATCAAATGCCGTTAAGGGCAGCTGGGGCCTTCCTCTGTCGCACCATGTGACAGCTCTCAGCTGATCTCGCTCCTCCTGATGGTCACTGCGTCCTGTGCTGGCTCCTGCCATTGGCTGCGTGAAGAATGGAACACAGGTAGCGCTCCCACACAACTTTCACGACTACTTCACTGTGATTGGTTTGGTTTCCTTTGCAATCTTTTGTTTTTAATCTTATGCTTTTGCAAACAGTGTACTGAGAAGGGTCCGGAGGATTGTGCTTCACGGGACAAGGAGAAACCTGATTTTAGAAACCGGGCTGTCTCCACTACACCCAGATCCTTTAGCTAACACAGCCCATCGAGGTCCCAAGGGGGTTAATGTACTGGGGGAGCCCTAGTGCCCATAAGATGCTCAGAAAGGATGGAGGACTTCCTACGGCACCTCAATTAACACCGCATGGACACGTCAGCCTCAGGCCTTGATTTTTTGTCACGGCCCCTAATTAAATTGTCTTTGTCATTGTCAGGCCATGGGCTCCAGGCTGCAGCTCAGACACCAGGGCCACAGAGCACAGGAACCCCTCAAGTGCATGACTAACCCTCCCATGACGTCCAGGTAGGCAAAGAAGGTGGAGGAAATGGCTAGCTGGAGAGGCTTTGAGATGTGCCCAAGGTCAGAACCAGGTGGAGGACTTCCACCCCGGGGGGCCGAATCAGGATGAAGAGCAGGTCAGTCTGGGCTCCCCATGGCCTAGGCTGCCAGGTCACCCGGAGCTTCCATAGCTTCCATAGCTTTCCACCCAACCCCAGAGCTTTCATAGCTTTCCCAGGAGGACCCAGCGCCTCTCCAGGCTCCGGCCCAGAGCAACCTGCACAGCCACAGCTCTTGCTGCTGCTTTCCAGGGACAAATGCGTTCCACATGGTGGCCAGCCCTGGTTTTTCCCTGGGAGAGGCCAGAGGGCTGTGAAGGGACCTTTTGCCTTGAGTCTGACCCCTCACACACAGAACAATGAATCTTTGTCCACAGCCTATCTCCCTGCAGAAGGAAACTGATGACGCCGAGCCCACATTCTGTCACCAGTTCCTGGTGCCGCCCAGCCCAGGTGCCCATAGACAACCCCCATGCCCCTTCTCCAGACCACTCCCAAACTTCAGAGGGTTTCCTGGGACCCAAGACCCAATTAAGGGGCCCAAAAAGGAAAATAATCTTGAAGTTGCAGGGTCAGAGACCAAAACAAAGGCAGGCAAAATGTGAGTGCCCCAATGCCAAGTGGAGCACCCTGAGGAAGGAGCCAGGCGTGGGCATGTTGGAGCAGCTCGGGGGCTTCAGGGGGCAGGTGCTCTGCACACGTAGCAGGGCTGCAGACACCTAGGCAGACCATGTGTGCATCTCCAAACCCTCGTCTGTGCTCGATGCTGGAGACATTCCTGTCGCTGTGCCATCGCGATCTCCATCCCAGCAAGGGCCGGCAGGCCCACCATGCCCCTCCGTAACTGCTTTAGTCCAAGCGTGGACAGAGAATGGAGGAGCTGAGGAGAGGCTGGTTCCTGCTCCTGGGCGTGCTCAGACTCCCTCCGTGGTGGACACCATCTGGATCCCCCTTCCAGGAAGGACTGTGTCTGCAGCTGCTGGGAGTCATGGCAGCAGACAGCCCTCAGTTATCAGCCTCATGGCCGTTGCCCCAGCTGCAGAGAGCTGCCTCCATCAAGGTTGCGCCCTTGCCTGGGCAGCCCTCATCCACGGCTGATCAGTCTGGGGCACTAGAGCTACCTTGGCCCAAAGCAGGTCTGTTCTGACCCGGCTGTGCCAGCTGCAGAGCCCCCTGTGGGATCGACCATGGCTGTCGGGCCCGAGTGGCACCTGGACTTTTCCCTCTGCCCACGCCTGCCTCCGCCCCTCTCCACTCGCCCCAACCTCAGGGGCCCGGGGCCCCTCTTGCTAAACATCCTGCACACAAACTTCTTCTGAGTCTGCTTCTCAGGGAACCCAACCTGCAACTACTTTTCCCACAGAGGCGGCAGCATTTGGCATCGTGTGCAGGGTCCAAGGCCAAAAGCACACGAGCAGCTGCCATGAGCAGCTGGCACCCTGGGCCGAGTGAGAAGTGGTCCCCACTTTCACAGGGCCGTGTCTAGTAGGCAACCAGAGTTTAAAGGGCAGTAATAGGCCAGTTCTGGGGAGCACCAAGGGTTGTATCTGCCCGAGGGGAGAAGCGTGGCTTCCGTCCACAGGCACTGACATTGAACTTGGCTTTGAAGGAGGAGAAAGAATCCACAGACAGATGAGCGAGTCACAGGGTGCGGGCCCTCCCACTCTGAACATTTGCACTGTTACAGACACAAAGACAAAGGAGGCCAGTGGGAGGCCTGTCCAGAAAATTGGGACATGAGCAGGGAGACATTCCCAGAAGGGTAGGCAGGGCCAGACCACGAGAGCTTTATTTGGACTTGAGTCTTTGGACAGTAGGGAGGCTTTGAAGGGTTTTAAGCAGGGAAATATCAATACCGGGTTTGTTTTCTGGAGAAATAGCTGGGGTGGTAAGTAGGGATGAAAGGTGAGAACCCAGCTGCAGGACCTGAAGGAGAACCAAGGCAGCCGAGTTACTACTGACTGGCAGGTTGGAGAAACAGGAAGCCTGGGCAGGAGCCTGCCCCTGTTAATAGTTCTACAGACTTTGACATCTTATGATCTCTCTGCTTCTGCATTCTTTCCCTCATGCCCAGCTCACAGCGCTGTGGTGAAAAGCAAACTAACAATATGTGCAGAAGTGCCTGGCATGTAGAAAATGCTCAATACCTCTCACTTTTTATTTCTTTACTTTCCATAGAATGGTTTTTGGTCATAGGCTACTGATGAAGAATCTGAGACCCCAGTAAGGCTGAGTTTGACAATATTGAGACTGGGTAGCCAGGCCCCTTACTCACCCGCTCTGCCCACCAGGACCCCAGCCTCACTGCCTGGGCCAGTGGTCCGGGGTCTGGAGTGTTCCCGAGCACACTCAGTTTGGTTGCAGAATAGTCATACCCCAGGAGTTGCCTGCTGGCCTGGTCTCTTGCCCAAAAGGGTACACAGATGGAAAGGCTTGTAGTCAGCAAATAGTGCAGGGGATGTAAAATACAGTATGGCGTGGGAGTGGGGGCCACTGGCAGGGCCCCAGGGGCAGGGCGGGGTGGGGGGCTGCAGAGAGGAGGGAGGCAGCGTTCCTGCCACTGCCTATCAGCAAGTCTGGGAGTCAAGGAACATGAGGGCCCCCGGTTGAGAAAGAACAAGGGGAGAAATCAGAGGCAAAATGTGAAGTTAATAAAAACGCTGTTCCAATCAAACTCCAAAGGCAGCTGCAACCCTGTAACGGCAGCCAAAGCTGCTTTCTGACTTGTCACTGTGCTCAACTGTCTGATGGCTTGCAGGGCTCCCTGCCGTTCTGGACTTACACATTCTTTTTTGTTTGTTTCCTCTCTCCCCACCCGACTTTCCTGCTCTGTTCGGTCTCCAGTCTTCATTCTCTGGAGACCAGCTTCACCCCCTCTCCTCTTCATCAGGGGATGCTGAGTCATTGATGGGGACTCTCTGGACCCCAGTTTGTTCACATTGAGCAGGTGCTTCCCAGAGCACAAAGAGTTAGGGACCCAGGCACTGTGTCTCCAAAGCTGATGGTCAAGATAGTTGGATTATTTTCTCAGTCATGCACCAGATACAGGAGGTGAACACATCTCAGTCACCAGCCATGGGGTGAGGGCTCAGTGCATTCTGAGGGGCAAAGGGGCATCTCCAACTGACTGGAGTAGTGGACACCCTCCCAGAAGAGCTGCTGGCCATGCTGGGTGTGTGGGGTGTGGCACCCGGTGGAGGAGTGGGCTGGGGCAGAGTCATTCCAGGAAGACTGAGCAGCTCTGCTAAAGAAGCAAAGGAACGAGAGTGATGTTCATGGGCTGCTGGTCAGAGAAGAGGCCAGGAAACAGGTTGTTAGCCAGCCTGACCTTGCCAAAGGGTCCAAACCCTGGGCCACAGTGGGAGGTGTGACATGCAAAAGACTGGGTCTTGGTCCTAGGCCATGAGAATAAGATACTGCCTTGGGGGGGTTCTCTGGAAGCAGAGCCTGAGGGGAGGATTTGGGTACAAGTGGTTGACAGGGGAGGTGACCCCCAGAAGGTACTCCTCAGTGGGGAGCAGAGAAATGAGACAGGGAAGGGAAAGAGGTCAGTCTGGGGTGTAGTTTATGAGCAGGTTATCACTGAGAGCATCTGGGACCCCAGCCACAGGGACCTCTGAGGACATGCCTCAGAGCTGTCCCACCTCAGGGGCCAGGGAGCCGTGGCACACATGTGCCACCGTAGTCAAAGGGGGACTGCTCTCTGCCGTGCCATTGCCTCCTCATTTCCAGCTGAGCCCTCAGGCAAGGAGTCCCCGGTGCTGCAGTAAGAAGGCCACCACCTCCACCAGCCAGCGCATGTGGGGATGGTGAGCGCCACTGGCTGTGTCCACCACAGATGTAGCCAAAAGGAAATTCAGCTCTCGTTGTGCCCCCATGATCCCCGTGGGGTCCCGTGATCACTGCAGTCAGACGCCTGGGGCGGCAGAGGGCAATCTGAGCTGGCGGGAGAGATAGGTAGAATTCAGAGACCTGGAAAGGAAGAGAGGAAATTCCAAACAAGAATGAAAGTCATTTGAGGGGGTGTTATTTTTATTTATTTTTATTGTATTTTTCCTTTACCATTTAGGCCCCTTATACCCCACGCCCACAATCACCACACTGTGGTCCATGTCCACAAGTCCTTTTTCCTTTTTGCTCAATCCCTCCACCCCTTAACCTCCTCCCACCAAACTACCTGTCATCCTGCTCTCTACGAGTCTGCCTCTATCTTCCATGTCAGTTCAGTTTCTTCATTAGATTCCACACTGGGGGAAATCATACGGTATTTGGCTTTCTCTGACTGGCTTATTTCACTTAGCATAATGTTCTCCAGGTCCATCCATACTGTTGCAAAGGGTAAAATTTCTTTCTTTTTTATAGCTGAGTAGTATTCATTGTGTAAATACCTTTTATCCATTCAGCTATTGATGGACACTTGGGCTGCTTCCATATCTTGGTGATTATAAATATTGTTGTAAAGAACATAGGGGTGCTTATGTTCTTTCAGATTAGTGTTTTGGGTTCCTTCAGATACATTCCCAGAAATGGGATTGCTGGGTCATAAGGCAGATCCATTTTCAATATTTTGAGGTATCTCCATCCTGCTTTCCACAGTGGCTGCACCAGTCTGCATTCCCACCAACAGTGCAAAAGGGTTCCCCTTTCTTTATATCCTCACCAGCACCTGTAGTTTGTTGGTTTGTTGATGATGGCCATTCTGACAGGTATGAGATGATATCTTATTGTGGTTTTAATTTGCATTTCTCTGATGATTAGTGATATTGAGCATCTTTTCATATGTCTAGTGGCTATTTCTGTGTCCTCGTTGAAGAATTGTTTATTCAGGTCCTTTACCCATTTTTTAATTGGGTTATTTGGTTTTTTGGTGTTGAGTTTTGTAAGTTCTTTATAAATTTTAGATATTAACCCCTTATCAGATGTATCAGAGAATATATTCTCCCATTCTGTGGGTTACCTTTTTATTTTGTTGATGATTTCCTTTGCTGTGCAAAACTTTTTAGTTTGACATAGTCCCATTTGTTTATTTTTTCTTTTGTTTCCCTTGCCTAGGCAGATATATCCAATGAAATATTTCTATGAGCAATGTCTGAGATTTTTCTGCCTATGTTTCCTTCTATGATTTTTATGGTTTCAGGTCTAATATTTAAGTCTTTGACCCATTTTGAATTTATTCTTGTGTGTGGTATAAGAACATGGTCTAGTTTCATTTTTCTGCACATTTCTGTCCAATTTTCCCAAGACTGTTTATTGAATAAACCATCTTTAGCCCATCATATGTGCTTGCTTCCTCAGTCTACTATTAATTGGCTGTAAAGACATGGGTTTATTTCTGGGCTCTCTGTTCTGTTCCATTGATCTACGTGTCTGTTTTTATGCCAGTACCATGCTATTTTGATTACTATGGACTTATAGCATAATTTGATATTAGGTAGTGTGATTCCTCCAACTTTATTCTTCTTTCTCAGGATGGCTGTTGGTTTGCAGGGCCTTTTGTGGTTCCATATAAACTTTTGAAATATTTCTTCTCATTCTGTCAAATACATCCTTAGAATCTTGATAAAAATTGCATTGATCTATAGATTGCTTTGGATAGTATAGACATTTTAACAATGTTAATTCTTCCTATCCATGAACACAGTTTGTGCTTCCACTTATTTGTATCTTCTTTAATTTCTTTCTTCAGTGACTTACAATTTTCCAAGCAATGGTCTTTTACATCCTTGGTTAGGTTTATTCCTAGGTGTTTTCTTTTTGAAGTAATTATGAATGAGATTGTTTTCTTAATTTTCCTTTCTGTATGTTCTTTATTGGCATTTAAACATGCAACCTATTTTGGGATAGTAATTTTGTATTCTGCTACTTTGCTGAATTTATTTATCAGTTCTAGTAGTTTCTTGGTGGAACCGTTGAGATTCTCTGTGTACAGTATCATGTCATCCACAAGTAAAGACAATTTTATTCTCACTTTCCAATTTAGATATCTTTTATTTCTTCTTCTTATCTGTTGTGGATAGAACTGCCAGTACTATGTTGAATAAGAGAGGTGAATGCAAACATCCCTCTCTTGTTTCCAGTCTTATGGAGAATATTTGTAGTTTTTGCCCATTGACTTGTTGCATTCGAAACTGCGAGAACAAATGTCAGAGACTTTCAGGGTTTCAAAGGTGTTACTTTATTGGCCAAGTTTAACCTGCGCGGCAGGGGTGAACTCTCAAAGTGTCCAAGGACACGGTGCCCACGAGGGCTGCAAATGGGAGTTGCGCCAAACGCTTACAGGCTTAGGGTTTTAAGGAGGCGCGCAAGCAAGCTGGATACAGAAGCAGATGTGGCAGTTAGCGGTTGGCTCAGGGGCACAATAGGGTTATTTATTATTGGTGAGTTAACTCGTGCACTGGCTCGTGCTCCTTTACATGATTGGTCAGTTGAGCTCATGCGCAGGGGTAAAATTTTTCCCCCTAGTGACTGTCCAGATGGCTATCTGCCTGACTGACCCTTGCTCTGTAACACCCTGTTCTTCGGGTATGTCCGGAGCCTCTTTTGCATTAGTTAGCAAAACAACTTTTACTTCCTTATAGCTACGCTCTGGCTAGTTCTCCCTTGCCCTCAACAGACTATGATGCTGACAGTAGGTTTGTCATCCATGGTCTTATTATGTTTAGGCATGTGCCCTCTATTCCCACTTTGCTGAGAGTTTTTATCATAAATGGGTGACGGATTTTATCAAATGTTTTTTCTGCATCTATTGATATGATCATGTGGTTTTTACCTTTCATTTTGTTTATGTGGTGAATCACATTTATTGGTTTGCAAATATTGAGCCAACCTTGCATTCCTAGAATAAATCCCACTTGATCACAGTATATGATCTTTTTGACGCATTGCTGTATTCAGTTTGCTAATATTTTGTTGAGGATTTTGGCATCTATATTCATCAGGGATATTGGCCTATACTTTTTTTTTTTTGTAGTGTCTTTATCTGGTTTTTGAATTAAGATAATGCTGACCTCTTAAAGTGAGTCCGAAGGCTTCCCTCCTCTTGAATTTTTTTAAATAATTTGAGGAGAGATATTAGTTCTTTTTAGAATGTTTGGTAAAAATTCACCTGTGAAGCCATCCAGTCCAGGGCTTTTGTTTGTTGGGAGCTTTTTGATAACTGCTTCAATTTCACTAGGTGTAATCTGCCTATTAAGGTTCTCTGATTCTTCCTGATTTAGCTTTGGATGACTATGTTTCTAGAAATTTATTTATTTTCTCCAGATTGTCCAGTTTGTTGGCTTATAATCCTTTGTATTTCTTTGGTCTCAGATGTTATTTCTCCTCTTTCACTTCTAATTTTATTTATTTTGGTCCTCTCTCTTGTTTTCTTGATAAGTCTGATTAAAGGTTTGTCAATCTTGTTTGTCTTTTCAAAGAACCAGCTCTTGGGTTCATTGATCTTACGTATTGTTTTCTCAGACTCTATTTCATTTTTTTCACTTTGATCTCTATTATTTCCTTCCTTCTACTCATTTTGGGCTTTGTTGTTCTTTTTCAAGTTCCTTTAAGTGTAAATTTAGATTGTTTATTTGAGCTCTTTCTTGTTTTTTGGTTTTCAGACTGGTGCTCAATCCACTGAGCCACACCAACCAGGGTTTTTCTTTTTTCAAGACAGGCCTGTAATACTATGAATTTCCTTCTTAATATTGCTTTCCCAGTTTCCCACAGATTTGGGGTTTTTGTGTCCTCATTTTCATTTGTTTCAAGGTATATTTTAATTTCTTCCTGATCTTGTTGACCCATTCACTGTTTAATGACATGTTCTCTAGCTTCTGTGTCTTTGAATGTTTTTCAGTGTCCTCTTATTGATTTTAGTTTCATAGCATTGCGGTCAGAGAATATGCTTGATATGATATCAATCTTCTTGAATTTATTGAGACTTGCACTGTATCCTAACATGTAGTCTGTCCTAGAAAATGTCTCATGTGCACTTGGAAAGTATGTATATTCTGCTGTGTTGGGGTGAAGTGCTCTGAAGATATCCATTACATCCATTTGATCTGATATGTCATTTAAGGCCATTGTCTCCTTGTTGATTTTCTGTCTGGAAGATCTATCCATTGAAGTCAATAGGGTGTTAAAATCCCTTACTATGACTGTATTTCTGCAGATCTCTCCCTTTAGTCCATCAATATTTGCTCTACCTATTTAGGTGCTCCTATGTTGGGTGCATAAATGTTTACCAGGGTTATATACTCTTGTTGGATTGTTGCCTTTATCATTATGCAGTGTCCTTCTTTGTCTCTTACTATAGCCTCAGTTTTGAAGTTTATTGCTTTAATGCTGATGGTACATACCATGGAATCACAGGCAACCACAATGTGGGGTCCCTCATCTTGTTTCCACCCAGTGGATAAATTCAGGTTTCCCTTCTATGCACTGGTGCCATGGGGAACACAGAAATGCAGTCCCTGACCTCTGGGTACAGGCTACGGTGAGCTACAACCAAACCAGAAAGGGCACATGGGAGGGCTATAGGGAGCAGTAGCCTTAGTGATGAGTTGGGAGTGTTGCTCCCTCCCAACACATACAGGGTGGGGGTGACTGCTCAGACAGGGGAGAAATAGGAATGACAATACAGAGCAGGGGAACAGGGCACATTCAGGAGTCAACAAGGGGCCTTGTATCAAAGTGGTGCAAGCAAAATCCCAATGTAATGGTGGAGGAGGGAAGAAGTTGGCAAAGTATTGGGACCAGATTGCAAATGATCTAGGATTTCAGACTGAGAAGCGTAAATTTAATTCATAAGAAAATGAGGAAAAGTTGAAGGGCTAAATTTTTTAGTTTTATTTAAACAGAAGAAACAAGCTCAGAGCTATGGATGTGGGATGTTGCTGTGACAGATGCTTCAGTAGTTCTAGCTCTCAAATGGCTTCACCTTCAACTCATTTGGTCAATGTGAATAAGTAGGTCTGAGATGCTTTGAGACCCACTGGAAGCCAGGACAGAAAGGACATGGGAAGAGCTGGATTTGGCCATGCTCAGGAGCTTTGTGCCAAGGAAGATGGGCAAACCAGGGCAGGTCTTTGCCTCCAAGGAAGTTCAGGTGGAATAGGACACCATGGTAGCAGAGAATCCCGGAGGCGGTGGGAATGGCATGAAGGTAAAGAGCTCATCACACCCATGGAATAAAGTTATCAAAGTGTGCCAGACCAGGGGAGGGACTTCAGGAGCAGGGTCACCAAACTGCACAGGAGGGATCATCTGAACCATCTGTGAGAGATGAGTGGGTAGCACCACCCACTCTGGAGCGAACTATTTCTCCAAACCCAGCCATGATCCCCAGTAACCCTCCTCTAGCCTTCCCCATCACCTCTGGGCAGAGCCTGCCCCAGGGGCCCTGACTGGGCCAACAGCCAAGCTCTGACTAGCATATCAAAAACCCACCAGAGATGATTAGAATCTCAATTTCAGATGACATTTTCCCTTTTACTCCTTCAGGTAATCCTAAACCTTATGATGTCTAAATTATTATGCTGAAAGCAAAATCAAGTCTTTTCTAGCAGCAGGCAAATGCTTCCCAGGGCGCACATAGCCTCGAGAGCAAGGTAATGGTTACCAGATGCAGGTGCAAACCTCAGCCTGCCCAGGTCTGCAACATCCAGGCCCTATCTGCACTGATGTCCACCTACATTCACATAGGGGCTCTTAATGTATACAAGGAAAGTTGGGGCTTGAGAAGCACCCCAGTATAGCACTTGATGGAGTCATGTTTAGCTCTTGCTATAATCCTTCAAGGCCCTGACATAGTCAGAGAATCCATGAATGTGAGATCTGGAGGACACATTAAGTGTAGTCATGTGCTGCTTCACACCGGGGGTGCAGTCTGAGAAATGGGTTGTTAGTTGACTTCATTGTTGTGTGAACCTCATAGAGTGCACAAGCCTCAACGGCATAGCTACTGCACACCAGGGCTGTATGGTACAGCCTATTGCGTCCAGGCTACAAACCTTTCCAGCATGTTACTGTACTGAATACCATAAGCAATTGTAACACAATGGTAAGTAGTATGTATCTAAACATACAAAAGGTACAGTAAAAATATGATTTAAAAGATAAAAAACGGTACACCTGTTTTAGGGCACTTACCACGAATGGAGGTAGCAGGACTGGAATTTGCCCTGGGTGAGTCAGAGTGAAAACTGAGTGAGTGTGGAGGCCTGGGGCATCACTCTACACCATTGTAGGTTTTATAAACACCACACACTTAGGGTACACTAAACTTATAAAATGACAAGACATTAAATCAAGTACAAGAGGAAAGGATGCCATCAAGAGACATAGTAAACGTGAGATAAATGCTTGAGGCTGCTGCAGGGTTAACATGGCATATGGTTGGACAGCAAACTTTTTTATTATAAATAGAAAGTGTATGCTCTAAAATAATGAACAAAAAGGATAGTCTAATAAATATATAAGCCAGTAACATAGTCGTTTATAATCATATCAAGTATTATGAACTATGCATAATTTCACGTGCGGTACTTTTATAGGAAGGGCAGCACGGTAAGTTTGTTCACCCTAGCATCACCACAAACAGGTGAGCAAGGCTCTGACATCACTAGGCAACAGGGATTTTTCAGCTCCATTATCATCTTCTGGAATGATACAGTCCACAGACAGTCCATCGCTGACCCAACGTTACGAGGCGTGGGGCTATATAGTCTCATCCACTCATTTGAAAGACTTGTCTTCAAAGAAATGGAATGTTACTTCCAAACCCTGGGGTATAAGATAGAGGAGGTGGAGGCGGGGCTCCTCACACACTCGCCAGGCCTGAGTGTGAGATTGTTCCTTGCTCAGCTCAGAGAGAAGCAGTGATTACAAAGCCAGTTAATAGCGACACTAGAAATCCAAGTTCCAAACTGGTGTTTCTACCACCCACCCTTCAAACTAAGCCACTGAAGAGTCAGTCACCACACTTTGGTCCTCAGGTCTGCAGGACTACAGAGCATCCAGAGAGAATCATCTGCAAACAACAAATGATGTGACAAATGACAGGTTCCATGACATGTAGCACACTGGACCTCCAAAACCAAAAATGCCCATCATTTCTTAACCATGCCAGTAACTGACCACTGAAGCTTGGCATTTTGTTTTCCCTTTATTCCTTTAGTATTTTTTAATGGTAGTAAAACTTAACCCTCTTCAGTCTTTCCAGGAAACAACCTTATTTCAAAGCTGATGTAACTTCATTGAGTCTCATTCTTCCTTGGCCTGCAGTGTCCAGCTGTTCACAAAATCTGGACAAATTTTTAAAAATAGCTCTCCTCCCATCCCCACCACTACCCTCATAGCCACCCAGTTCAGCTCATTTTCCCGCAGATCATAGCTCCAGCCCCCACCCCAGCTCCCCACGCATGTCCTGTGCCCAAGCTGTGATCAGGCTGTCCCTGACAGTGGTGACCTCAATGCCTTCTTGGAGCCACCTCTGTTCCAGACTAAACCTCTTGTGAACCGAGTAAGCTGTCAACACTTACTCTCACGTCTGTGTTCTAATCATCCATACTTACCTCCTCTGAGATTAAGGCAATGCAGGGTTTGGGTGGGGCCAGAGGTATTTGAATCCATTGAACAAGTTCATAGCCCTTTATCCATTTCCTTCATGATTGTTCCCACATCTGCAAAACAGAGATAAATAGAAGCTGCTTCTGGGAATAAGTTAGTCATGGGGATGTAATACACAACACAGAGAATATGGTCAATGGTACTACAATAACTGTACAGTGGCAGAAGGTTACTAGACCTATGGTGATCACCCTGTAAGGTATGTAGATGTCAACCCATGATGTTGTACATCTGAAATTAATATAATATCATATGTCACCTATAACTTTTTAAAAAAGAAAATAATAATAGCTACCTCTTAGGAGTATTGCGGGGGGCTAAATGAGATTATGCATTCTAAGCACCAAGTACAGTGCCTGACTCAGAGTAAGTGCACAATAGCTATTAGCTTGAAAAAACAGCACCCTGAATGCCTGTATAAAGCCAAAAAGAAAAAATATTTATTGAGCTTCCCAACTGGCAAGACATAGTGCCTGGTGTACTCACATTTTATATCACTTGCTCTGTTCAGCTACTCCTACAGCTAGCTATCCTATACATTTTTAATCCCAATTTTTATCATTTTGTAAGTCAAGAAACTGAGAAATTGTGAGGGTGACTTGCACAGGATTTCTAAATGAGTCAGACCTCTTTTGGTTGCAAGTAATAGAAGTTAACTTGGTCAATCCTACACAAGGACTCAATGGTTCAGAAAATACAACAAAGCATATAAGGAGCAAAACCACACATGGGACAACCAGGCCTCTGAGCAACTAGAATCAGAACTCAAACACAACTCAGCTTTTCCCCACTTTTAGTCTTTGCTCTCACTGCAGACCTGCTTTCTGCAGGTGGCTGGAAGTATGTCTAGCTACACCCATGACAACGGCCTGTCATCCAAAGCCATTGCCAGAAGAAAAGAACTGACTCCATTCCTCAGTTCCAGTTTCTGAAATCTCAGGGAAAGACTTTGATTGGCTCATTTTGGACCAGATACCCGCCCCTTAACCAATCAACTATGACCAGGCGGATGTGGTCATATGAGATGTGAAACTTCCCCCAGAACCACATGGATAAAGTAGAGGTATGAGCAGTCTCCAGGAAGTGAGTGTGCGACCCCCAAAAGACAGTGGTGTGGTGCAGGCCACAAAATAGCAGCACAGTCCAGTTTCATCACCAGTAATTGATCACAGTCCAGTCTGGATTTACGCCCAGGTCTTCTGGGCTCCAAAGCCCATATTAATTCTCTGACGCATGCTGCCTCTCTGAGGCTCAAAATGTCTACTCTTTCATTAGGAAACCAGAGTTGGCCATTCAGCCTCCCCAGCAAGTTCAAACAAATGTACTGTCTAGGCAATAATATCCTTACCTGCTGCTGGGATCCAAAGCCAGATAAAGAACAGTGCTAGACAGGGAGCCGTGCTTTCCTTTTTCTATTTCATAATCATTGTTGTCTCCACCCCCATCACCACTTTCTTTTTTACCATCTTTTTGCTTAAATTGTGTCCTCAACCCAGCAAGAAAATAGGGTTTTCTGACTAATAGAGAATGTCTTTACATATTATATTTTGGGGTTACAAATTTTCTAAGAAGGAAATCATAAATTGTTGAAGCTAGAAAAAACATCTCGAAATTATTTAATACTTCCATCCTGTTCGTTTCACAGATACGGAAACGATGATGTTCCCCAGCCAGCCGGCAGAGAGCTGGCCCCCGTCCGGGCCTCCTCCTTCCGGGCCCAGCCCAGCCCCTCCCCAGCACTACCACACAATGTTGTATTGCATTGTACTAAATGTAATTTTGGTACTAAATTTTATTTTTAATGATCCAGTAAGCACTTCTGTTTTTAATAGGTAGAGATAAATTCCTTAAATTCTTCACTTCCTCATAAAACCTGTCCTTCTTCTTCTGGCTGTACCTAAAATCCTGCTGGCCCCCGAGAACACCACTTCTTTTGAGCCTTTTCTAGTAAAAAACATCCATCCTCACACCCAGTGGGCTTGGGCGTGCCGGCAGCTCCCTGTGGGTCTCTCACAGTTCACTTCATCTCAGCAGTGGAGGCGTTGACCACCTTCACTCCGAACTCTTCTTTTCGAGGTGTTTGTACAGTGCCCCAGCGTCGAAGGGAGAGGCAATGTCTCCCTCCAGAGCAAAGGGCAGACATGCTTGCTGCTTGCTGTTCGTTTCACAGATACGGAAACGATGATGTTCCCCAGCCAGCCGGCAGAGAGCTGACAAGTATAAAAAATTCAGAGCCCTGAAGCTCAGTGATCCTCTCCTGAAACATAATTCATGTGAACATATCACTTTACCCTCTTCACATGACCCTACAGGAATTAGGGCTCCAGGAATCAATGCAAGGGCTAATTGCTGTGAGTAGTTAACTGTCCTTGGTGTCTGATTCAGGAGCTTCAGATCTTTTGCCAGCATCCATGAGCTGGGGTTATAAGTGGGGTTAAATCCCAGACCCTCACCAGTTCTTGACAAAGAGGTAGAGTCCATCTCCTCGCTCCCCAGTGCCACTTCCAGATCATTTCCTCCCCACTCCTACCAGATTTCCTGCTCCACTGTGCTTCAATCTCACCCATCAAGACCACTCTCTCTTCATCTCTGTCATCTGCTAGCCCGCCCCTCACCCAGAGACGTCATTGGCACCTGCCTCCCCACCCCAGGTCCCGCCACAATTTTGGTTGACTTCACAGGTCATGTGGACACCTGCTGGCCTCTCAGTTTCTTTATCATGTCAAGTCCTCCGAACGACCCCGCCACCCCACCTCAGCTACGAGCGCCTCCTGGCCAGCTGTGGACACCCCCAGGCCCTACCCAGTAATTGCTCCAACTCAGAATGGAATATCATTCTCTATTCTGATTATCATATTTCTCAATTCTAAGAATTCCATTTGATTTCCAAATCTGCTATGCTATTTTTATAGTTTCCTGTTCCTCGCAGATATTTGAGGCTGATTTTTATTTCTTTAAACATAGTAAACATAATTGTTTTGTAATCTGTATCTGATCATAATATCTAAAACCTATGGGTCTGTTACATCTATGGGGATAATAAGATAACTTATTTCCATGTTATTTAATTATCTGTGATTATATACTGGTCATTACACTTGAAACATTATTTATAGAGGCTATGTGCCTGGTAACCTTAGTATAGAACCCACCTTTAATCCAAAGTCAAGGCTTCAATTCCCCTGGACCACCCAGGCGGCATGCATCTGAGCCACAAGACTGTGTAGGACCTGGTATAATTCAGTTTGCTCTGATTTAAGGCTTCTTGGAAAGCCCAGCTTATAATGGGGAAAGTTTCTTATTAGACTCCACACTTCGAGGTGGCATTTGACTTTGATTTTGGTAGACAAAACAAAAGTTCAGATTTGCTAAAATGCCAAATTCCTTCAGGGCAAAAGCAGATTCTGTGCTCACTTACCTCTCTGGCTTATTTTTTCCTTTAAATGTTGGTCTGGTACTGCCCTAAAATCTTGTCAGTTCTTGCTACTTTTAAGATGCTTTTATACTTCATCCAGCATCCTCAGTTGTTTTCAGCAGGCACATTAGTCCAGATAACCTAACTCCCCATTTTGTAGAACCAGCGTTCTGATAGCCTGCTCTCTGGCAACAGGGGCCTGTGTCTTCCAGCACTTTTCCTCCGCCAGCCCCTCAGCACCTGTATTTAACCTCACGGAGACCTCCAGGCCTTGGGCTACTGCATTTCTCCCAACGTATCAGCCCCTTCTTCTCCACTCCCTTCTTTCTACCCCATGATCCATCCCTTCAGCATTTGTCTTACAGAAACTCTTAAGTCCTGTGCTCCACTTTCCTTCCCCTATGTCTCCCTGGAAAAATGCCCCTACATTGAGCCAGCCTTCTCTGTGCCTATTCTCACGCTGCTGAGTGCTTTTGGGGAAACCCACACAAGCACTCATTTTGGTGCTCCTCTGCTCTCATGGCCCCTGGCGACAGCTGGGACCACCACCACCACCAGGAGACATTCTCTACGGCACAGTCAGCACCCTACCCCCCCAGCAATTCTTGCAGCAGCTCTGCCAGACCTTCCCCTCTGACGAAGCCCCTCACTGTCTCACCACCCCCACACTCTCAGCACAAGCTCACACCGCCTAGTTCACCATAGTGGTCTCATCCTCTCGTGTGTCCTCTGTCTGCCAGCTCGTCCACGTCTGTGTTCACTCTTGTCTCTTTCTCATCTGTTTCACAGGCAGGATCCTTGTTCCTCAGGCTCATCCCCTGACCTGGCGCCATCCTCTTCTATTCACTTATGAAACAGGCCAGTAACTGACCTGGATCCTTTCTCTTCCTCGTGGCTCCTTCCCGTCATTTGCCAACACACTCAAGATTCTCTTATGTTAAAAAGTAGCTCCTTTCCCCAACCAGTGTGGCTCAGTTGGTCAAGCATTGTTCCACAAACCAAAACGTTGCCGGTTCGATTCCCGGTCGGGGCACAGGCCTGCGTTGCAGATTCAGTCCCTGGTCAGAGTAAAGGGCAACCAATCAAAGTTTCTCTCCCTCTCTTTCTCTCTCACTCCTCCTCTCTTGAAGGAAGGAAGGAAGGAGGGAGGGAAGGAAGGAAGGAAGGAAGGAAGGAAGGAAGGAAGGAAGGAAGGAAGGAAGGAAGGAAGGGGGGAAGGGAGGGAGGAAGGGAGGGAGGGAGGGAGGGGGAAAAGGAGAAAAAGAGCTCCTTCCTTTAACCTTACAGTCCTTCCAAGATAGTATTCCCGACCCCACTCCATCCCCTGTGGAGCGGTTGCTCCTCCTCCAAGGTCCACTGCACCCCAGGATTATAGTCTGTTTCCTCGAACTGCAATTTCTCCCCCAAAAGACAATGAGTTCCTTCAGGGCTGGGACTTTGTCTTAATGACTGTTGAATCCCCAACATCCAGCAAAGAATTTGTGGGAGGAATGAAAGAATAAGGCTTGGGGTCATTGTTAGGCCCAGCAGCCCCCATTAATCTCTGTGTACTGGTTACCAGGGGATTTTGCTTTGATGGGAAGCCAACTGGCAGAGTGCTAACTTCCAGCATTACTGATGCTATGCAACTCTTTTCAGTCTATGGAAATTCTGGCTTTATTTAGTTAGTATCTAATTTGCTGGTTAATAAGTCTTTGTCTAAAGGTCTTGGTGCACAGTGCAGGGCTAGGATCGCCTTTCTCAGACTCCCCTGGGGCTTGGGCTGAGGGGGGGATGAGTGTGTTTTGAGGCACTGATTCCTTGTATAACTTACAGGATCTCAGTCTGGGCGTATTACTCATTAGAGTTTATTTACCTTTCGTGGTGGCCCAGAAAAACCAAGCTTAATGAAGTCTTTACCAAAAACCTTTAACATCATATTTTCCACAAAGTTCATGAAAATATTGACAGTGGATTTTACTGCTACACTGTATCTTTCAAAGAGATGAACAAAGATGATATTGAGCATACTGATTTGGTTTTCATAAAAGCTTCGGAGCAAGGAGTCTGGTGGGCTCTCATTCTCCAGGGCAGCAAGGAGGGCCTTCCGATGGATGATGAGTGAGTGGGTCACACGGTCTTGGGTGCGCCACTGCCCCTGTCTCGGCCTCGGATTCCTCACTGTGAAGTAAGACGCTTGGATAAAATGGACTTTAAGGTTGTTTCTGTTTCAAAAGGGAATGATGCTATAGGATGCTATTCTTTCTAAAGTCACTCCCAGGTCAACACACTGCCTTTGCTTAAAGGGAAAGACGATGGGAATGTTATGTTTACTTCTAAGATGCCCCCAAATCAGCAGAGAGAGCCAAAAAGGTGACGGAAATGGTGATGGTCATTGGGACCCAAGTCCCCAGTTCTCAGTAGGCTTTCCTGGCGCTGGCCTTCTTGGTTCACAGCCTGCCTGGCCCAGGACGGGCTCCCACTGAAGCATGTCGGCTCTCCTCACTTCCTGCCGAGGTGTTCTGCCAGCCTTCCCTGCAGACTCCCCGGTGGAGAAAAGAGGATGATCATAGATGCCTAGAGCCTCCGTGCCAGGAAACCTTAGTGATACTCTGGACTGTGTGGTTTTCAAAATTACCTGAATAAAACATCCAACCTCTACCCTAGACCCACTGATTCTGAGTCTCTAAGCTGGGCCTCAGTACTTTTTTGAAAGGTCTTTAGGTGATTTTGGTATATAGAGAAAAGTAAGACAATTCTCTTGAGCTTTCAGTCCAGGCTTCCCACAAAACTGTGAGGCCCATATGGAGTGAAGAGCCTGGGCTATTGAGTCAGGAGCCCCGGGCATGAGTCCCGGCTCAGCACTCACCACCCGAGTGATGCTGGTGCCCTTATCCTCGCCGCCTTCCGGTTCCCTCCGTCAGTGGGTGTGAGGTGCTTGGCGCCGTGCCAGGCACATAGTGAATGTTCAGTAGTGTTGTCTTTCACCTGTCTGTCTTTCTCACCATCACCCACATCATCTTCATCATCACCACCATCATCATCACCACCATCATCAGCACTGACACCATCGTCTTTGTCTCCTTCCCCTCCTCATTCTCCATCATCATCACCATCATCGTCATCTTCATCCTCACCATCGTCATCATCATCACCAGCAGGAGAGCCTGACTCAGTCCCTCTTAGAATGGGGTTGGGTATTTGTGCCTCACTTAATATGACTCAATGTCCACATTTGAAAAACTGCAGCATTAATAATAACACTACATTTAGTCCCTGGTTACTATGTGTCAGGACTTTTTCTAAGTGCTTTATGTAAGGAAGGTAAGTTATTACTATCCCCATTTTACAGAGAAGGAAACTGAGGCACACAAAGGTTAAGTAACTCGCCCAAAGTCACACAGCTAGAAGTGACTTTTAAAAATGAGGATGATAAGGATAACATTGATCTCACAGGGCAGTTGTGACGCTTAACTGAGATACAGGTACAAGCACCTACCACCAACTGTGGTACCTGGCAAGTGCTCAGTACGCATTTTCAGCTCTCCCAAGCAGGTATGAAGGAAAACGCTGCCCCTTCTCATGGCCCCACTACCCCAAAGACACACACTGTCTGTCAGTGGGGTCTGACACCCCTGGGCAAGCTGCACACCCAGAAGGAAGGGAGGTGGGCCCCTTTTCCCACCTCCAGCCGAAGCCCACGCCCAGCCCCTAGCCCCCAGAACTGTGTGCACACACACACTCACAAACACACACTGGATTTGGGGATTAGCAGTCGAAGGGAACTGAGGTCCTTGGATGCCCACCAAGGGTCAAGGGTGGGTTCCTGAACCGAGTCTTCTCCCTCTCCCTGATGAAGCAGACATGCTGGGCTGGGTCTGTGGGGTCTACCCACCATCCACTCTGTTTCCTGCAGCTGGCATGACCCAGTTTTATTCAGATGGCAGCACGTTTAATTCTCAGAGATGAACACGGGTTCGACTAAAACTGATTGATGGCTGCCCCACTTTCCTTTGCCTGGGCTGTGGTAGGGATGCCGTGTGGCCCCATCCTGGCCCCATTCTGGCCCCATCCTGGGCGAGGGCAGTGGGAGGAAAAGTGCTTGTGCCTCACCCCCAACTGCCTGCTCTAGAGGCTGTCAGGTGGGGGAGGGAGGCCTGCACTGTGGGACCCAAGAGGGGAAGGCTAAGGGAATTACAGAAATAGTGACTCCCACCTTGACCTCACTGAGCTCCTGTCTAACCCAGAGCCCTGCCTCAAGACCTGCCCTGATAAAGCATCAGGTGTACACAGACCCTGGGGCCACACTACCTCAGAATCAGTCAAGTTCTAGCTCTACCACTCACTTGAACTTGGGAAAAGTGCTTAACTTTTCTGAGGCTGAGTTTCCCCACCTGTAGTATGGAGACCACACGGCACCTCCCTGAGAGGAAGGATATTTGGATGGAGTGTATGAAGAATGCATGTGGAGCAAAGGTTGGCAGGCAGTAAGTACTTCAGGAGGGTTTGCAATTGTGATGTGACATCACTGAATATATTTATTATTTAAACCACCAACAATTACAACTTCTATTGCAGCCAACTGCATCCTAACTGATATACGTGCCTAATAGCTATTCTTTTTAATTCATTTCATAGTGGTCAGGTGGCCTGAAGCTGAAGATACTGGCTTAGAAACAGAGTTCTTTTAATTTGATTAGTAACTATTTATGAAGGGGTCACAGAGGCAGGAGCCTTTGAGTGACATAAAGACATGTCACACCTACTCGCTGCCCCAGATGGGTGGCCCCAGGGAAGCTGCCCAGACAGGCAGGATTTCACTCACTGATCAGACCGCTCTGACCTAGACCCCATGGAGCTCTGCCTCAGGGGTACAGGGGTGAGCCACCTGGTAAGATCCTGCCCTCAGTCTGTTAGTGCAGACAGACCAAACAAGCATATTCACAGAGGTGAAATAATGGCTGATTGCCTTGAGTGCTACAGAGAACCCAGACAAGAGGCTATCTTTGAGACTTAAAGAAGAGATCCCATTTGGAAGAGTCAAAAGAGACCACCACAAGAAGGTTACAGTTAAACTGAAACCTGGAAGGTGAGAAGGAATTAGCCAACGACCAAGTGGGAAGCACGTTCCAGGTACAAGGAACAGCACGTGTAAAGGTTCTGAAGCAGGAAAAAGATTCGCTTATTAAGGAATCCAAAGAAAATCAATGTGCCTTTCAGGAGGAAGGCAGAAGGCTGAGGGCCAGAGAGGCCAGGGCCTGCAAGCCATGGTGAGGAGTTCAGCTCTTATCCCAAGAAGCAGTAGGAATCTACTAATGGGTTTACCAATGGTGACAGCTAGTCCTTGGGTAGGAGGAGAGGTAGACTTTCAAGAGAAGGCAAAGCTGTTGAGGAGGAAAGTCGAGGCCAAAAGGCTAGGTGGGGCAGTCTCCAAATGCTAACCAAGGAATTACCCAGAATGTGCTTAAACCCTCTGAAGGGCGCAGGAACTGTAATGGCTGAGTTATTTTAAAGATCACTCTGTCCTTCTCTCTCTCCCTCTCTCCCCTCCTCTCTCTTCCAGAAAATCCTTAGAAATCCTAAGCACTAATAAAAAAAAAGAATGCTGAGGAATTTTAGGAGACTTTAAACAGCTTGCACCATTAAAAACCACCCTCAAATCCAGCACCATGTACCTCCTGAGAAATGTCAGCTGGAAAGCAATTCATACTAACGCCATAGCGGGTAGGAGGGGAGAGGTCGGTTTAGCTTGGGGTGGCCATCCACAGACATCCGACATGGCAAGTGACAGGGGCTGGCCGCCCAGAGAGTACTACGGGAGGGCAATGCTCCCCACCAAACAAGAACATGAAATCCTCCACCTCATTGTGCATGAAAGGTTCAGTGAGAGTTTGAAGATATTACGCCAGAATTTCTGGAAGCCAAGTAAAAACGACCTTGAAAATAAACCACATGCTGCTGCTAATTAATCTTAGTTCCTGGCTCTTTCCAATCAGACCCTGAACTATAATCCATCTTCATTACACTTCTTTTAAAGCAAAAATGGTGCATTTCCGCAAGTCTAATTAAGGAAGGAACATTATAAGGCCTTGGGTCATAACTCTCTTTCTGTCACATATGCACACGTCTGCTACACACACATACACAAACGGCTGTTTTGAAGAAATTTGCATGACCTATTTATCTGCAACCACAGGCAGGCCACTCGAGAGCCCAAGGATGGACAGGATGGTCAACCCGGGTGCCATCTCATGTCAGCCAGAGCCCCCCACATTCTAGTGTCCCCACCTGGCACCCATCTACCCACCACATTGATGTACACACATCTGGTGGGCAGCCATGACCACAGGGAAGAGCCACCTGCCCCATCCCCAGGGCATGGAGGAGGAGAAGCCTGAACTAGAAATGACAATGGAGCACTCTTTGACAACAAACAAGTGGCTTTAGGCTGGCATTTGACCCACTTCTACTGACCAATTAATAAAAGGAAAGGTCTTTTGGGGGTTTGGGGCAAGATTCTCTCCCGTGATGAAAACAATGAGCTTTGAATGGGGTTGGGTTGTGTGAGGGTGAGATGCTTGTCTCCGCAGCAGCCAACACTGAAAAACTAGTGACCACAAAGAGGAAAGTTAGCTTAGCTACCTGTGAGGGTCTGCCAGAGACACAGCTTTGAAAGTTCAGGAGAACTTGGGGAGAAAGTGCTGAGATCAAGTTGTGTTATCTCTCAGGACTTGTCTGCTTGTCATGGACTAAATCCAAGATTTTGACTTGGGATCCCAAGGAAAGATGGGAATGGCTGGGGGCCCATCTCTGAGTTGGACTTTGCGTTGTGGGTGGGGACCAAGTTGGGGTCATGTTTGAGCATGTGGTGATAGCTGTTTCCCAGCTTAGGATGGTCCTATCCACCAACACACTCCTTGCCCACATTTTCATCACCCCGGCTGCAACCCTAGATGCATCAGAACATCAGTTTGAGTTTTCCCAATGGTTGATGGTTGGAGTGTTCCTACAAGCCTCTCACAGATTTTACTCATCTAAGTCCATGAATCGATTCACCCTCAGGGGCCTCTGAGCTTCACCGAAGTCTCACTCTCATTCATCCATGACTTGCTTACCCAAACCCACTTTCTCTTCCCATCCGCCACTTATTGCAGTAGTTCCTATCAGTCAGTCCCTGGAAGAGCTCTGATTCCAAAAACCTAAATTACACCAACGATTATATACCATCAGGAGAGACACATCAGCCCTTGAATTTCCTGCTTATGAAATTTATTCCCCCTCATCACACAATCAGCAGAGCCCATATCTGGCCCATGTTCGTGAAAAGAATACACACCCCTGCAGTTTAGAAGGTGCCTGAGGACACAAATGCAAATGTTGCTGTCCTAGAGACCATATTCTCACACATGTATTTGCATGTATTTACATGCCCAGTGTGAGGCCCAGCCAGGAACAGAGAAGAGGGGCTACTGAGCTTCCATAACCAGAAGGTTATATTAGAACTTGGAAGGGACAACCCCCTTACTATACAGATGAGAAGCTAAGTCCCAAGAAGGGAAAGGTATTGGCTGGAGTCCCAAGGCTCCAAGCTTAAAAGAAGTGCAAACAAGTGAGTTAACAGTGGTGTTAAGGATGCTGGTTTCCCTGTGTAGTAAAGAGGTAGAAATGACTTTGTACACTACCCAATGTTAAGCCTTGCTGGTGTGATAAAATTTCATAGAGCACCAAGACTTCTGCCAAGATGGATGCATAGGTGGAAACACTGTGCCTTCTCCCACAACCAAGTTTGAATACAACAAAGGTTTGGAGAACTAGGACACACCCAAAGACCAGAAAACGGAATTATACGGAAGTCTGACAACTACAACAGTTCAACGACGGTAAGAGGGGCGGAGCCAGCAGCGGAGCTGGGTCGGGCAGGACAGATCCCCCGACCTAGGCGCGCAGGCAGCCCGGAATCAGTCGGGGTGTGGGGCAGACTGACCGCGGTTGCACATTCGCGCACAGTGAGACAGACCACGCAGGCCACAGGGGGCGAACCCAGTGGTGGAGGGCTGACGGTGGTGGCACACTCGCGTGCAGTGGAATGAAACGCGTGGGCCTGGTGACGGTGGTGGCTGCGGCGCTGGTGGGGGACACAGCAGCAGGCGGCAGACAGGAAGCCATTGTCCCTCTTTGACCCCGCCCCCACATACAACGTCACAACCCAGCAACTTAGTTGCCCTGCGCTAGTGAACACTTTAGGGCTTCGATCCTGCTACGAAACAGGCATGAACAACCCAAAAAATGGCACAAGAAGAACTCAAAGTCCCAGAGCCAATAACTCTAAGCGACCAAGAAATTGCCAGCCTCTCAGAAGCACAATTCAAGACACTGTTTATCAGGATGCTCACAGAACTGGTGGATTATAGTCACAAATTAGAGGAACATATGAAAGCTAAACTAATTGAAATGAAGGGAGATGTCCAGGAAACCAATAGTGATGGAAAGGAAACTGGGACTCAAATCAATGGAAGGGACCAGAAGGAAGAAAGAAATAACCAAAAAGAAAACAAAAAGGAAACAAGAATTCAAAAAAATGAGGAGAGGCTTAGGAACCTCCAGGACATCTTTAAACGTTCCAACATCCAGATTATAGGAGTACCAGAAGGGGGAAAGAAACAGCCACGAGTGGAAAATGTATTTGAACAAATAATAAAGGAGAACTTCCCCAGTCTGGCAAAGGAAATAGACTTCCAGGAAATCCAGGAAGCTCAGAGAGTGCCAAAGAAGTTGGACCCAAGAAGGAACACACCAAGGCACATCATAATTACATTAGCCAAGACCAAAATGAAGGAGAGAATCCTAGAAGCAGCAAGGGATAAGGGGACAGTCACCTACAAAGGAGTACCCATCAGACTGTCAGCGGATTTCTCAAAAGAGACCTTACAGGCAAGAAGGGGCTGGAAAGAAGTATTCCAAGTCATGAAATCCAAAGACCTACAGCCAAGATTGCTTTATCCAGCAAAACTTTCATTTAGAATGGAAGGACAGATAAAGTGCTTCTCAGATAAGGTCAAGTTCAAGGAGTTCATCATCACCAAGCCCTTATTCTATGAAATGCTAAAGGGACTTATATAAGAAAAAGAAGATGAAAAATATTAACAGTGAAAGGACAGCAAACACACAGTTATTAACAACCACACCTAAAACAAAAGCAAACCAAGAGGACAGCTAGATCAGGAGTGGAACCATAGAAATGAAGAACACATGGAGGGTTAGAAACAGGAGGGTGGGAGGAGGAGAAGGAGGGAGAAGGCACAGAAAATAGCATAGATGATAGGTAGAAAATAGATGGGGGGAGGGCAAGAATAGTGGGGGAAATATAGAATCTAAAGAACTTGAGACACGTGGTTATAAACTAAGGGGGGGAGAATGGTGGGGGAGGGAGTGTGCGGGTGGAGGGGAATGAAGGGGCGGAATAGAACAACTGTAATGGTATAATCAATAAAATATATTTTTAAAAATTTCATAGAGCACCATAGACAGTTCATGGGTGGCTCCCGGAACACCCCCTTCACTGGTGGACTCAGCCAGACATTACAAGGAATCTCGTCTCTGCTACCTGAAAGGATGCATGTGCCAAAGTGTGTCAGAGACATTCTGCTTCCCAGGAACTTGACATTCGTGTCAGCATGTACGGAGTGGAGATCTTTGGGGCTGGGGTGTGTTCATGGGAGCCACTGAGGAGAAGATCCA
Organism: Sturnira hondurensis; assembly: GCF_014824575.4. NCBI lineage: Eukaryota > Metazoa > Chordata > Mammalia > Chiroptera > Phyllostomidae > Sturnira > Sturnira hondurensis. The sequence goes on along the minus strand of NW_028073511.1, from coordinate 5,364,563 downwards.
GAACTCCTGCTGCTGAGCCATCAGGGGTAGCCTCATTTCATCCCAGGTCTTAGCTGTTCAAGCCTTGCTTTGATTTGTGAGGTACCCCATAGCCCCTCTAGCAAATTACCTTTTTTCCTTGCTTAACAGCTAGTCATACAAGTTTCTGTGGCATGCAACCAAAAAAAGCAAACATAAACACTTAACTAATAGAATGGCGGGTCTGGCATTCCCCAGGTGCACCAGTTTGCTGCTTCGTGGATAACATGTCTGAGCATTACATGAAGCTGAGCTAAATCATTCACGTGGCTTTAAATCCCCTGATGCTGTTTACTGGAGCAAAACAAATTCATTAAATGAATAAGGCTACAAACCAACCTTTTAAAAAGCATGTTGGGTTTTATCGAGAATATTTGACACTGTGCATAAATATTGTCCCCAAAGGATGATATATTTGTATACACAATGATCAAGTTCACTAGGCAAAGACTGGGAATCAGGTCACCCCTTTAGAGACCTCGAGCTCCAAATCCAGGGTTCTTCCCCTGTCCCAAGCACTGCAGACCCATGAGTTAGGAGATTAGATCTTTAATCTTTATTCAGCCACAAACTTACCCACCAGCCTGAAGCAAGCTATTTTGTCTTTCTGAAAACAATTTCCTCTTCTGTAAAATAGGAATGTAGAAGTAATCTACTTGTAAGTTCCCTTACAACTAAAAAAATCCCTCGATTCTATTAAACCAGTCATAAGAAATCTTTCTGTTTATTCATATTTAGGCACCAATTCCAAAAGTGGTCCTTCACTGAATGTGTTGTGTCTCCAAACAGATTATTGTAATGAGCTTAGCTTAGGCCTCTGTGATCATGAGCCCCCAAGATGGTTCATAACAATCTTACCTCCAACTTCTTCATGCCAATGTGTAGTCCCCTTCCCCCGCTGAATCAGAAGGATGTGTGTGATGATAGCGTACTGTGGAGGTGACCGTGTGTGGCTTCTAAGCTAGGTTATAAAAGGCATGTGGTTTCCCCCTTGGCCTCCTGGATCACTCACTCAGAAGGAAGCAGCTGCCATTGTGTGAGGGTGCTCAAGCAGCCCTTCCCTGTGGGAAGGCTTATGTGAGGAACTGGCACCCACCACCAACAGCCAGCACCAACTTACAAGCTATGTGTGTGAGCTGCTGTGGAAGCAGATTCTCCAGGTGACTGCAGCCCTGATCAGCATCCTGCCTGCCTCCTCCCAAGACTCCACTTCAAGTGAGAACTCCCCACTCAGCCACTCCTGTGTTCTGGACCAACGGGAATTATGAGAGATGATAAATATTTAATCCACTTTGGGGTAATTTGTTACCCAGCAAAAAATAGCTAATTTCATCTCTAAATATTTATATTTGATTCATTTGACATAAATATTAGAAATCCTGATAAAGGTAGTAACAATGATAGATTATGGTATTTTTTTCTTCTAGAGGTCCACAGGCTTACAAATATCTGAAACAATTTTCGCTGAGAGACCATATGAGGTAAGTTGGAGGCTGTGAGAGAATTACCCATCTTATTGCCACCTGAGAAATTGTATAATGCTTTAAAATTATAATTAGTTTGGCCTGCTGTTAGTAAGGTGGTGAGTACCTGGAGGTTTATTGTACTATTCTCTTTATTTTTGTATACATTGGAAGAATGCTATGCTCACAAAGATTGTGATTGTTACACCTTTACCAAAGTGAGTGGGATATTGAGGGAAATCCTCTATAAAGTATATGATTACCTAACCACTATGCTGTAATCATACCTGAAACAAATGCAAAATAATATTGAATGTAAACTGAAATTGAAAAGTAAAATTTTGATAGAAATAAAGTGAGCGGAAGAGGGAGAACACCTTGGCAACAAAACACACCTGCCTCTCCATCTTTATCCATTACTTCCTCTACTCCAATATCACTCTGTTCCAGCTACATTGGCTTCCTCACTGTTCCTTGAACACACCAAACTCGCTTCCCCATTTGAGTCTTTTCACTTGATCTTCCCCCTGCTTCCGGCAGAGATCACTAGTTGTCATTGCTCCTGGTAGATGACTAGACTACATTTCCCAGGCTCCCTTGCAGTTGGATGACCATGTGACTGAATTTGCTTCAATGGAATGAACGTGAGCATAAGTGATATCTGTCACATTCAGACTGGCCCATAAGAAAACTCCCAAGATGCTTCTCAAAGGTTTTTGCCCTTCCAGGCAACCAGGATGGTGATGCCAGGAAGACCTTGGAAGTCATAATTTGAAGATAATAGAGGAGCCATCAGCCTGGGTCCTTGAATGACTGTATAAAGGAGAGCCATCTCACCAGCCTGAACTTCCACCCTGAAGGATTATGTAAGAAATAAAGAGACTTCCAGCCAAGATGGAGGGGTAGGTGGACACACTGTGCCTCCTCGCACAACCAAATTTAAGGACAACAAAGATTTAGAAACAAAAACACAACCAGAATAGACGGAAAATTGAATTGTACAGAAGTCTGACAACAACGAACCATTCATCCAGAATGGTAAGAGGGGCGGACTTGGTGGACAGCAGAGAGGAGTCCCAGCAGGAAAAAGCAGTGGTTGTCAGACCCGGGCGCAGGAAGGAAAAGATCAAACCCAGTGAGGTGCACAAGGTGGTTGACTGACTGTGGACACATATTCGTGTACAGACAAACCAGGTAAAAAATGGGTAGTGAGAAAGACCACGCAACCCAGGGCCCCAGCAATGGGAAATAAAGCCTGAAAGCACTGACTGAAAAACACTTGCGGGGGTCGAGGTGCCAGGAAAGACTCCAGACTCAAAGGATAGTTTGTTGGAGAGACCCACAGGGTTCAAGAACATACACAAGCCCACCCACCCGGGAACCAGTACCAGAAGGGCCCAATTTGCTTGGGGGAAGTGGCAGAGGGGACCAAAATCTGAGAGAGAGCAGAGCAAGTGCCATTATTTCCTCTCTGACCCTGCCCCCACATACAGCATCACAACCCAGCGACTGGGTTGCCCTGCTCTGGTGAGCACCTAAGGCTCCGCCACTCATATGTAACAGGTACAACAAGACAAAAAGAAATGGCCGAAAAGGAAGAACAGATCAAAGCTCCAAAAATAATACAATTAAGCGACCAAGAGATAGCCAACCTATCATATGCACAGTTCAGAGCACTGGTAATCAGGGTGCTCACAGAACTGGTTGATTTTAGTCACAAATTAGATGAAAAAAATGAAGGCTACACTAAGTGAAATGAAGGAAAATGCACATAGAACCAATAGTGATGGAAAGAAAACTGGGACTCAAATCAATGGAGTGGACCAGAAGGAAGAAGGAAATAACCAAAAAGAAAAGAAAAAGGAAACAAGAATTCAAAAAAATGAGAAGAGGCTTAGGAACCTCCAGGACATCTTTAAACATTCCAACATCTGAATTATAGGGGTACCAGAAGGGGAAGAGAAAGAGTAACAGGTGGAAAACGTATTTGAACAAATAATAAAGGAGAACTCCCCCAATCTGGCAAAGAAAATAGACTTCCAGGAAGTCCAGGAAGCTCAGAGAGTCCCAAAGAAGGTGGACCCAAGGAGGAATACAACAAGGCACATCATAATTACATTACCCAAGATGAAAGATGTAAGAAGAGAAATCTAGAAGCAGCAAGAGATAAGGGGACAGTCACCTACAAAGGAGTTCCCATCAGACTGTCAGCTGGTTTCTCAAAAGAGACCTTACAGGCAAGAAAGGGCTGGAAAGAAGTATTTGAAGTCATAAAAGGCAAGGACCTACATTTGAGATTGCCCTATCCAGCAAAGCTTTCCTTTAGAATGGAAGGGCAGATAAAGTGCTTCCCAGATAAGGTCAAGTTAAAGGAGCTGATCATCACCAAGCAATTATTACATGAAATGTTAAAGAGAATCTAAGAAAAGAAAGATCAAAAATATGAACAGTAAAATGACAACAAGCTCACAACTATCAACAAATGAACCAAAAAAAAACAACAACAAAAACTAAACAAGCAATGAAACAGAAACAGAATTAGAGAAATGGACATCACACGGAGGGTTTTCCATGGGGAGTGGGAAGGGCAGAATGGCGGGGGAAGGTACAGGGAAGACGAAGCATAATTGGTAGGCATAAATAGATGGGGAGAGGTCAACAATGATATAGGAAAACTCAAAGAACTTATATGTACAAACCATGGACATAAAGTAAAGGTGGGGGAATACTGGAGGGTTGGGGGTGCAGGATAGAGGGGGAATAAAGGGGAGAAATTGGGAAAACTGTAATAGCATAATCAATAAAATATATGTTTAAAAAAACAGCAAAAGAACTAAACAAAACAGAGAGAGCCAACCTATCAGTTGCAGAGTTCAAAACACTGGTTGTCACTAAAAAGAACAGAAAAGAAAAAACCACACTGGTTGTCAGGATGCTCAAAAACTCATTGAGTACAGCAACAGCATAAATGAAGAAATGAAGATTACACTAAGGAAAATAAAGAAAAATCTACAGGGAACCAACAGTGAAGGGAAGGGAGCCGGGATTCAAATCGATGGTTTGGAATGTCAGGATGAAATAAACATTCAACCAGAACAGAAAGAAGAAACAAGAATTTTTTTAAATTAGGATAGTATAAGAAGACGCTGGGACATCTCCAAACCTGCCAACATCCAAATCAGGGATGCCAGAAGAAGAAGAAGAGGAAGAGCAAGAAATTGAAAACTTATTTGAAAAAATAATAAAAGAAAACTTCCCTAATTTGGCAAAGGAAATTGACATACAAGTCCAGGAAGCACAGAGAGTCCCAAACAAGTTGGACCCAAAGAGGAACACACCAAGGCACATCATAATTAAAATGTCAAAGGTTAAAGATAAAGAATCTTAAAAGCAGCAAGAGCCCTGGCTGGTGTAGCTCAGTGGATTGAGCGTGGGCCTACGAACCAGAGGGTCATGGTTTGATTCCCAGTCAGGGCACATGCTTGGGTTGCAGGCCAGTACCCAGCAAGGGACGCAAGAGAGGCAACCATACATTGATACTTCTCTCCCTCTTTCCTTCCCTTCCCCTCTAAAGATAAATAAATAAATAAAATTATAAAAAGCAGCAAGAGAAAAGCAGAGTTACCTGCAAAGGAGTACCCATAAGACTACCAGATTTATTTCTTTCTCAAAAGAAACTTTGCAGGCAAGAAGGGACTGGCAAGAAGTATTCAGAGTGATGAAAAACAAGGATCTACATCCAAGATTGCTCTATCCAGCAGAGCTATCATTTATAATGGAAGGGCAGATGCAGTGCTTTCCAGACAAGGTAAAACTAAAGGAGTTCATCATCACCAAGCCATTTTTACATGAAATGTTAAAGGGACTTATTTAAGAAAAAGAAGATTAAAACTATGGACATTAAAAAGACAATAAATTCACAACTATCAACAACTGTATCTAAAAGAAAAAAAAGCAAACAACTAGCACAGGAACAGAATCACAGATATGGAGATCATCTGAAGGATTATCAGCTGGGAGGAGGAGGGGGGAGAGTGGGGGGAAAGGTACAGGGCATAACAAGCAGAACTGGTAGATACAAAACAGACAGGGGGAGGTTAAGAACAGTATAGGAAATGAAGAAGCCAAATAACTTATATGTATGACCCATGGACATGAATTAAAGGGGAGGAATGTGGGTGGGAGGGGGTGTGCGGGGCAGAGGGAAAAAGGGGGGTGAAGTGAGACAACTGTAATAGCATAATCAATAAAATATAATTTTAAAACAGCATATAACTAGCACAGTACACATTGCTCTTCCCCTCACATCATTCAGACCTATTGGAATGGCACTTCCTGGGGAAGGCCCTCCTTGCAGACCGTCTAAATTGGCACCCCCTACTCTGTCACATTACCTTGTTTTCTTTTGCTTTGTAGCACATACCCCTACCTGACATTATACACACGTGTGTTTAGCTGTTCATTGATTTTTTCCATTACTAGGTGAGCTCCGTGGAGGCAGGGGCTTTGCCTATATCCCCACAGTACACAGCACACAATGAGTACTTGCTCAATAAGTAGCTACCTAACAAATATAGTGGGGCATATTGGGAATCAGCACAAATGAACGTCACAAACCGATTTGTAAATCTCAGGGGGCCATGTCGCCTTGGGGGGCTTGTTAAAAACACAAGTGTTCAGCCCTGTGCCTCCTGTCAGGTTTGGGCATTGGATGTGTTAGTGCACGACCAGCACTGAAAGCCACGGCTCCGCTGATCAGGACCTCAACATGCCCCTCCAAAGCGAGTCCATGGCACGTTTGCTCAGTGGCCAGGGGATGGCTTCCATCTGACCTCTGACAGCTGGGGAAGATCGAAGGAGACCAGCTTCCAGGGGAAGATGATTCTCATCATGGGGAGGCAGGCATATGATCTGGGATACAGGCTTGGCCATGACTGACAGAGAGCTCGCCTAATGTGCCAAACATCACAGTAGATGTCCACACCTCTCTGAGGTCAAAGTCTGAGCTGCAGCGGTGACTGTGCTCCTCAGGACCCAGGCTTCTCCCACTCTGTCATTCTGCCATCTACAGATCATGACCACCACTCACAGGGCCCCCACCATGTCCAGCCGGAAGCAGGAAAGGCATGCCCTCATCCTTCTAAGGGCATGACCTGGAAATCACTTTTCCCAAGTTCCAATGGTCAGCACTTGGCATGTGGATGCACCTGGTTAGAAAGATGACGGGGAAATACCAACTCTATTCTGGGCACCCAAGGCCATCCCAAATTCTCTAACAGTGGAAGAAAGCAGGGGAGGGTACTAGGGAACAATAAGCCTTCTCTGACACAGAGACTGGATGCTGGAGAGAAGAGGACCAAACACTGGTGCGCAGTCACAGGCCTAGGAGTCAGTGTGCTGATCCAGCCCCAGCCTCTGCCGTCAGGCCTCATAGGCCATCAGGGAAGGCAGATAAGCAAACAGCCACTACTGAATGTACCATAAGTGGGTGGAAAGGTCTCCAGAAGCCCAGAGGATGGCACAGTAACTCACACTGGGGGGTTGGAAAGGCTGTTGCCAAAGGAGACATTTGTACCAAATAGATGAGTAGAAATCAAACAAGCAAAACCCTCCACCAACAGAGAGGCCAAAACATGCAAAAGTCAAGAAGCATGGAAATGCCTGGGGTATCCAGAAAAGGGAAGTTAATCCTGGGTTTAGATTCTAGGGAACTTAGAGCTGGGAATGAGGCTGGAAGAGCAGGTGGGGCCACATTCAGCAGCGAGGCTGCCTAGCTGCAAATCCTGGCTCCCTAGTGACTGGCTGTGTGACCTGGGCCATGTCAACATCACCTCTCTGAGCCTCCTCTTCCTCCAAATGTATTTTTTGGTGTGCCTCATGAGAGGGTCAGGCCATTTTCCCAGCCCACACTGTACTGCCTGTGACTCACTCGATAGCCCGTGGCTTGATCGAAATTCTCCCACCATGCACAATAGACACCTAGCACCAGCCACAATGGCCGGTGATCAAACTGACCCTCCTGTACCTGGGAACATCTCGGCCCCTTACCTAACCCCTTGTCCAAGCTCACATCCTGGAACCCTGAGGCACCCGCCCAGGAGAACAAGAGACTAACTCCTCCACTAGCCCCTCACAAACCCCATGCACCTCCTTTTTAAAATCCCATTCCTGCCTCCCCTTGGGGCTGCAGTCTGTCCCTGACCCAGCCCACATGCAAGCGCAGCATCAAATAAAGGCACTTGGATCACAGCATCCGGCTCCTCCTGCCTCTACCCCGTGCACATTTCTAATGCTGCAGAATTTTGGTAATTACTCTATGTGTGCCATGAGATGAAAAAGGTTGCAAATCACTGCTCCAGAGTATAAAAGAGAGCAGTAGTCGGCAATGCCGAGGTTTGGGGAAGCCCAATGAGGGAGACGATGGGGATGGTCTCCTCCTTTACCCCCAGGGAGCTGGGTGGCTTCTTGGAGTCTTGTTTCCTCACCATCTCACACTGTCTTTTGCCAATTTTATGAAAGAGAACATCAGCCCAGACCAAGTGTGGCCCCATCACCCAGCAAGAGGAAGTCCAGCCCACTCTGCTGCTGTTTAGAGCATGAAAAAGGCTCTCCGGAATGACATATGGACGATATCCCTTCATGCATCCTCCTGATTTTCCTGCTCGCAATTTGCTGAACCTGAAAGGTTCGGAGCCCTGGCTTTTGGTATTGTCCACACTGGGTGAAACAAGCCCCACTACAGGGTGGGCGTGGCAGAGGGCAGCGCCCTGCTTCCTGGTGCAGAAAGAGCCAGATTTGAATCCCACCTCACCTAAAGCACAAATATGGACTGAGCCCAGGCAGTGAGCCAGGCCCTGACCTTCAGGGCCTCATAGGTTCTTCTTAGAGATGGAATGAGATGATATGACCAACCGTGGTCAGCAAAGGGTAGCTGTTAGCGTTCGGCACCCAGCAAGGCGATTATCCAGCTACTCAGACAAGGGGAGCTACACCCAGGTATATCTTCTTCTGAGACAGTGTTTGGGTCACCAGTCAGTGGGGATGGGCCCCCAACAAGAGGGCCTGGCCAGATGCAGCCCAGAGGAGGGAGAGCAACCACAGACCGGGAGATTCTGCACAGTGGCAGTAAGCAGCCCACAGGGCACACGACCTCAGCAACTGTCATTGAGTGCCAGCCCCAGCACTTTTCAGAAAGTCCCCCAGCTTGCTCCAGGGTGGGCAAGGGCACAGCCCCCTGAGAGACTCGTAACCAGCTGTCACACTCCATTACCAAGTTTTACAGCAAGTCCGGGAACGGGCTTTGCACGTGCGCTCTCCCCAGTGGGCAATAAAAACGCTCCAACACAAGAGTCGGATGTGCAGCACATTAGGAGCTTTCTGTCCTCCCTCTGTCTCTGAGTGTCCGCCAAGACCCATAAATCAGGCAAACGTCTCCTCCAGGCTCAGAAGCCACAAAAGGAGAATCAGCAGCAGCAGCAGCCAGGCAGCAAATCCGGAGAACAGCCGGAATCAATGCACTGTCCGCCCGGCCGTGGGGGAGGGGAGTTACTTGTCCCTCAATTTCTTGGGCAGCCCTCAAAAGAATTTTGTGCCACTTTGCAATTTCCTAGGACAATGATCCTCAAAGTGTCGTCCCAGGCCAGAAGCATCAGTGTCACCTGGGAATTTGCCAGAAATGCAAATGCTCAGGCCCCACCCCAGACCTGCTGCAACGGTGCCCCTGGGGCTCAGACTGGCAATGTCTGTTTAACAAGTGCCCTTAACCAGCCCTCCGGGTGACCTTGCTGCTCACAGTCCTGGTCCTGTGCAGCACTGACTGTGAGAGATTGTAGGTGGAAGCTGCAGCCACCCTGGGGTGTTGGGGGCCTGGGGGGAATGGCGAACTTCAGGAGCCAAGCTCCAGTGCACTCACAGCCCAGGGAGCTGGGGAGGCTGAGCAGGTTAATGCTGCAGCGACAGCTGGAGAGTGGGAAGTAGGGAGGTCCCCCTGGAAAAGGGCAGGGGCCCACAAGGCTTAGACTCATCACTGGTCTAAGCTAGCTACACTCGAGCTAGCATGCTGGGGCCCGACACTGCACACCCATTCTCCCAAGACAATGGAAAGAACCTTAGAGACGACCCTGTCTAACCCCCTCATTTTGTATACAAAGCACGGGGAGGGCAAGGGACTTGCTGAGGGTCCCACAGCAGATTGGTGGCTGAGCTAGGGCTCAGGCGTATGCCAAGCACTGTCCTGCAGTGAGAAACCCACCCAGCCCAGCATCGCTGCCTGGGACCGCCTCCAGGAACCAGGCGGGGTTTGCCGCTCCTCTTCTGTGCTTTTTTGTTGTTTTTTCTATCATCTCACTGGTGGTGCATTGTTGGAGACATCTTTCTCTCTTCCTCTGAAACACAAGCTGTGTATGAGCCAGCTTGGCTTCATCCGGTGCTACCAAGCAGCCCCAAAATCTGGAAGCCATCACAGATACAAGCTTGTTCCACCCTTGTAAGTCCCTCCCAAGTGGGACGTGGGTCTTCTATGAGGCCAGAAGAGAGAAAAATCAGATATGTTTGCATCCTGGCAACATCGCCACAACTGTGCCTGGGCCAATGACGCACAGAAATCACTCACTAGCCACTGGGATGTGTGAATAAATGAACAGACGAGACAAAACAAGAAAGGGACTGAGAGGCGGGGGCCGACAGGCCTGACTCTCCCCTGCCTATGTGAGGCAGGCAGCGGGGGAGAAAAAAGGGATGGTCATAGGGCCAGGAGGCGGTGGGACAGTCCCAGCTCTGCCACCAGCCCAGACAATGACTCTTAGTGGGCACCTGGAGGGGAGCTGGTCAGCAGAAAGACCAGGCCATGAGTAGAAGCTTGGAACTTTCAGCCCCACTTCTTATTCTCCAGCGTGGAAAGGGCTTCCTGGAAACTAAGTTAATGATCAGTCACACTTCCATAAAAATCCCCAAAATACGGGGTTCAGAGAGCGTCTGGGCTGCTGGGCACAGGGAGGTGCTGGGAGCGAGGCTGGCCTGGGGGGTGTGGACACTCGGCACCCCTCCCCACATCTCGCCCTGGGTACCTCTACATCTGGCTCTCCAGCTGCGCTCTTTATCCCATCCTTATTATATAACAAACCAAGAAACGTAAGTTAGTGTCTCCCTGAGTTCTGTGAGCTGTTCTAGAAAATTACTGAGCCTGACAAGGGGGCCATAAGAACCCTGATTTATAGCCTATTGGTTAGAAATACAGGTGACAACCTGTAGACTTGGGATTGGTGTCTGAAGTGGGGACAATCTTGTGCACTGAGCCCTTAGCTTGTGGGATTTGTGTCTGACTCCAGGTAGAGTGTCAGAGCTGAACTGAATGGTAGGACTCCAGGCTGGCGTGAGAGAACTGGTGGGAAATTCACACACATGGCAACGGGAAGTGTGAGTGAGGGAGTAGTAGACAGTAAAGGAAGAGACTTGGTTCACAACAGGTCACTTCCCTTGTCTGGGTTCAGTTTTCTTACCAGTAGAATGATACAGTCGGGCTAGCGAAAACGGGGCTCCTGCCAGCTCCGACAGTGCCGCGGCGTGACCGCGCGTGACCAGGAAGAAGCCACAGGAGGCCCCCGCAATGTGAGCATGTCAGTGGGGCGTTAGAGCAGTGACCATGAGGATATCGGTTGGGGGGAAATGACCCAGAATTGGTGCAGATTCTGAATTAAGCACCAGGTATGATTCAAGAATTCCCAAAGACAATGGCAAATGTGTCTTTTGCCCAAAGGTAGACATTACTTCAAGCAGTTGTGGAAATGACCTCCCTCTTGGCCCACAGTCCAGGCCACCCTGGACACTGAGTGCAGGGCAGGACTTCGCACTCAGAGAGTTCTGGACAGAGCGCAGAATGGGGCAGCTGGGGCTTTCTGTCCTGCAACCCACCCACCCTCCACTCCTCCCCATGCTCAACCATGGGCCACATCTACAACCCACTTGTCCTCTGACCTCAGGTTGGGTTCGGCCAATGAGAGGCCCTGGCAGGAGGTCAGGGGCCAGGAGACAGTGAGGCCTGGGTGCCTGCTCCCCTGTGTCCCTCCCTGCCCGGCAGCCTTGGGCCAGCTCTGTCCCTCTGCCTCTAGATGGCCCTCCTCCCAGGCACCAGTAGCCATTCCCCTGCTTCCCTTGGGTGTAGAGTAGCTGGGACTAGAGTGATGGGCGCGACCATAATAAAAAGTGGTCAGATTCTGGGAACAGTGTGAAGATAAAACCAACAGGATTTGCATGCAGGTTGGATGTGAGTTTGAGAGAAATAGAAAAGCCAAGAAGGACTCTGGGAAGGTTTTAGTTGGGCAGCTTGGAAAAACACTGTCTCAGGGATGCACAGCCGTGTAGCAAACGACCCCAAAACTTAGCAGCTTGAAACAACCATTTGTTCTGCCCATAATTTTGTGGGTCAGGAGTTATGGAAAAGCTGGCTGGGTGGCTTGTCTCTGCTCCCTGGGAGGCTGGGGTAGAAAATCTAGTTCCAAGACTTTCCCCCGCTGCCTGGGTCTCCACTCATGCTTAATGCTCAGTGGTCCTCAGCACCTCGCTCTCCCTCTCCCTCGCCCTCTCTGGCATCTCACAACATGGATGTCCCTGGGCATTCGCATTTCTTACAAGAGTCAGGAAATAGAAGCTGCCAGGCTGGCTAAGTAAGGGCTGTGCCCCGCGCTGGCACGGCATCGCCTCTACCGTATTCTGTCATTCAAAGCAGTCACAGGGCCTGGCCTGTTTCAAGGGGGTGGGAAATCAGCTCTACCTCTCGATGAAAGAGTAGCAAGATCACATGGCAGAAGAACGTGTGGGATGAGGGATGTAATTGTGACCACCTTGGGGAGGTACAATCTGGCGGAGATGAAGTTAGCATTTTTAAGATGGGGAGGACAGCAGGTCAGGGGAGAGCAGAGCTCAGTCTGAGGTGCCCATTGGTTATCCAGGCAGAGATGGAGGAGAAAGCCCCACACCTGCCTTCATCTACCCGCCCACCCGTCCATCTGCCAGCCCTCTACGGAACAGCCAGGACCTCTGTCATTGGTCTTTCAGCGGCTGAGCAATTTCAGAGAACTTTTTTTTTTTAAATTGTTTTTACTGCCAACACTATTTTTTTTAATATTTTATTTATTTATCTTTAGAGGGGAAGGGAAGGAGAGAGGAAGGAAACATCAATGTATGGTTGCCTCTCATGCATCCCCTGCAAGGAACTGGCCCCTGCCGGAAACTGGCCTGCAACCCAAGCATGTGCCCTGACTGGGAATCGAACCGCGATCGTCTCGTTCGCAGGCCGCGCTCAATCCACTGAGCTACACCAGCCAGGTTTCAGGGAACTTTTAGAGCTTTCTGCTGGGGAGGACAGAAGAGTAGAGAGAAGAAGACCGAGAGGGTCTCCTCCAGGGCGATGCCAGGCCATTTGAGGTTGTACTAAACTCCCCACTTGCTCCATCCAAGGCCCCAGCACCAAAGTGTTGTAAAAAAAAAGGCTCTGCATCCATGAGAGGCAGCTGGTTGAAGCATTTCCCAGTTTTTCATATGACTCATAAATTTCTTACATGGTGAGGAAATTCCCTGAAAGGTTTTTGGCAGTCTCATCCAGTCTGACCAGTAGCTAAAAAACACATAACCTTCCAGTTAAGAAAAGGAAAGAAAACACACAAGTCTTTGACTCAGGGCTTAAATGGAGGGTCACTTTAAACATTCCCTTCCACCAAGTTCATGAAGCTTTCCAGGGCAGATCAGTAAGTCAGTAGGAAGGTTAGCCGTTGCAATCAGACTTCAAGCTGTAGACAGATCCTGGGGAGGGTGCGTGTGCATGTGCATGCATGCATGTGCTCGCCCCTTAAAGACAAGCCCCTGACTGGGGCAGATCAACAGAGAATCGGTCCCCTGACAGGCTCCCTGTGATTGCTGAGGAAAGCGTGGCCGCCCGGCGGATACACAGATGTCCCTGCCAGCGTGGGCAAGGGCAGGCCGGACAGAGCGGAACTGAGAGCCCAGCCCCGTCTCTCCTACCACTGCCCTCGCAGGAACACTGCCCGCCTTCGAGGCTTACATTACAGGTAACGGGAAAGGCACTGGTCCTTTGACTCAGGTGTAACTTGAGGCAGAATTCCTCACCTATTTGTTAGAAGCCAGGATAAGGGTTACCTTCGGTGGCGTCGGTAGGGCCTTGGAGGGGCACAGGGAATGTTTCTGGAGCCCGGGCGATGTTCTTCTGTGTCTCCTTCTGTGAGTTCACTCTGTGCTAATCCCTCAAAGTTTCCCATCGTCAAACCTAAGGATTCTTTTTTCCGTCTCTCAGGCCAGTTGCAGGCTACCTGCTGTATTGGTGGCATGTGACTGTCCATCGGCCTCTTCTCTCAGCCGCCCCCTCAGGCTGTGTGGACTTCTCCGTGTGTATGCTCTACTCCTATGAAAAGTTTACTTTAAAAAATCACCTGGTCCATGGCTGAACACCTTAAACTTATACTTTGCCATTTTTGAACTTATCTCAATAAAACACTGGAAGAAAATTTTCTGTCTGAGCCTCAATGTCCTCACTTCCACCATTGGGTAAGTAATAAACACCTCGTGCCTCGTGGGGTGTGTTCAGGGTTAGAGGTGTGAATGGAAAGTGGCCGGCACGATGTTATCATGTGGTGACCACGCGGCCCCTGCTCGAGCTGCACCTGACAAAACGCTCACCTGTTCACCTGTGATGCTGCAGGGTGGCCACCGCGAACCACAG